>NC_134017.1:42412635-42712635 GCF_040712315.1 Castanea sativa | reverse complement strand
ATTGACTGACATGAAAAGTGAGGTGGGTTATTGTTCTATTGTGACATATAGACTTTTTAGTTACAAGGTGGTTTTGCTAGATTTGGTTGATTAACTAATTTTGATTCATCTGAAAAGAATTATCATTTATGCAGAGGATAAATCTAGGCATATGTCATTGTCTTATTCAATAAACATCAGAGGTGATAAAAACAAATATAATGACAATAATGTAACAATGATAAGTCTCAAGCGCATAAAAGGAACAAGTTGATCTCTTCATTGATTTAAAGTTCTTTGAAAGTACAACTTGCTTGCAAATGCATCAAATAAAAAGAAAGGAAAAAGCTGAAGGGAAAAGGATCAATCATGGCTTCAGTTTTAACTTTAGGTTGCCCTTAGGGTCTTTTGGAAGCTGGATTGGAGCCAAGGAGTCAAAATCAATCCCTTTGCCTTTCGGATCTTCCTTTCTAGTTATTGGAATTGTCACCAAGACAAGTTCCAGTGTCTCGTTAGACCCCTTTTCCTTGGAAGATTCCTTAGGAGCGTTAAGAGGCTGGGTATCATCATGTGCCACTCCTTCTGCTAGTTTAGTATGTTCTTTGGTAGCCTCAGATTGCTTAACCTCCTTGGGCTAACCTTCAGTAGAGGCATGATCTTTGGCTGTGTTACCTTGTTTGACATTTGTTCCTTGGATGACAACATCATCCTTGGTAATGGGTGAAGCAGAGGCTCGAATGGCTGGGGGAAAGCAGATATTTTCTGTCCTCTAAAGGGTAGAATTGGCATTAATCCTAGCTCGAAAAAGTGCCTCATTCCATACTTGAAGGCAGTAATGCCTACATACCTTCGAAACTTGAGCTTTGAAGTTTTCCGTAGTCTCTGCCACTCCGACCTCGTACCCTTCTTGCTCTGCTTGGTCTATTGCTTTTTGAGCCTCCTCTTTGGCCTTGATAGCTTCATCCTTGGCTTTGTTGGCCTCCTCCTTAGCCTTCTTGGTTTCCCTCAGATCTTTTTAGAGGTCTTCTATCAGCTTCTTTGCTACAGCATAGTCCTCGTCGGCCTATCTAAGCTGTAGTCTTTAGGTTTTGGCCTACCTCTCGGCTACTTTTAAAGTAGCCTCAGAGCTCATCTTTTCGCTCTCTGCCTTGTTTAGTTTGGCAATGACCTCTTGTAATTTTTTGTCTTTTATAAGGATCATCTGGGCAGTGCTGCGCTTTATTTCCTTATCCTTAAAGGCTTTGTATGTGCTAATGATGATCTCTTCAGCCTTGTGCGTAGATTGAACTACCTATACATAGTAGTACAGTAAAGCAAAAAGATATAGTTAAAACAAATATCTAAGTGTAACAGAAAATGAAATGAACAATGATTAAGTGAAAATCTTACCATAGCAAGCTCCTTCTTTAATGTCATGAAGACATTTTGATCTCTCATTTGCCTGAACTTACTCATGTCTTCGGGCAACAGGAGAGCTTGCTCCAGCACGTTTGCTACGTAGGCAGCTGTTCCTGCATCGAAATTCTTGATGGATGCATCGGCGGTAACTGTATGATCATCTGTGGTTATAGGGGGAGCCCAAATTAGAGCAGATATAGGTGCATGAGTCTCAGTCCATCTTTCTAACCTCGTCTGCATTGTGTGAGCCTGTTTTCCTCCCTTTTCAGGCTTCACATCCTTAGGAAGGAGGTCTTTCCCTCCTTCAGACACATCCTTCTCCTTATGCTAATCCCTCTTTCTCTTGTGATTAACTTAGTTAACGCGTTGGGGTTGGGTAGGTGGAGGAGGAGGGAGTTTAAGCTGAGAAGATTTCTCTGGGCCTTTATCCTTTGTCTGGGGAAGTTTGGTTTGAGCTACCTTTTAGAGCTCTTGATTCCTCACCTAGGCTTCCATTACATCTTTAAGGCTCTGCTTGGGCTTGCGCTGAATTCCTATTGTGTCAAGGTTGTGAGTTTCTCCTTGTGGATGAGCTCAGAAGGATATGCCGAGGTCACCAGTTTGACCCTCAGGAGAAGGAGGTTGGTTGAAAACTTCAAATTCATCCTCGGAATCTGAAACTTCAACAAACTCTTCTTCTTCCTTTATGTTGGGTTGAGAGGAGGTTGCTTCACCGGTTGTATGTTGAGTAGGAAGAGGGATGAGGGGAATACTGTCTAGTATGAGTTGTATGGGTTGTGTGACGAGGGTGCCTTGAGGAATGGGGGCGCCTTCAGGTAAAAGAAAGCCCTCGGTGGCAACACTTATCCGGTGTAAGCGTGGATCTTTTGCTCTGATTACACACTCTGGTCCCTGGAAAGCTGAGGAGATGGGTTTGTAGTCAAGGATCAAATGCGCTGCTCGGAGTTGGTTATCTATGTGTACGAATACTTCGGCCTTCAATATTTTGTCTAATTTTTCATGATTAACAAGGTCGAAGTGACGAGCGGTTGTGTGTGGGTCTGCAAAATCATTGAGAAAAACAAGGTTAAGTAAAGTAAATGGCTTTTTATATAAACCTAAGTATAAAAGATAAAACGGTTATGAAGAGTTTATTTGAAGCTATAACTTTACCTGGTTCCCCTTCTCTTGTCGGATAGGGGTTGTCATCGTGCCATTCTCCCGACACGATCAAAAAATCTTTTTTCAAACCTTTATTGGAGTTGGGGAGACATTGGATCAACCTAACTTCAGGAAACCTAGATTTTAGGTAATATCCCTATCCCTTTAATTTGTGAAGATTGTAAATCTAGTTCATATCATGATGGGTAAGTCCTAAACCCATCTTTTCGTTTAGTGCATCTATGGAACCTAAAATTCTAAACATATTTAGGACGCATTGGGTAGGAGATAACCTAAAGGCTCTAAGGTAGTCCCTCATAACTATCCCCATTGGGATTTTGATCCCTCCTTTTATGAAGGCGATCATCGAGATAATTACCTCTCCCTCTCGCCTTTTCAAATGCCATTCCCCTTCCTTACAGTATGTAAGGGACACCCCCGATGGAATTCTATATTTAGCATTAAATTGTTCTATTTTCTCATCAGAATCTACTAAAGAGGCGAATCTACCCATTTTTGGAGAGGGTTAAAAGTGTTAAAGAATAAATAAAAGGAAGGGGAGCCGAGGTGAAAGAAATACAGAAAAGAGAAGAATATGTAAAAAGGTAATGAGTGAGGGAGTTTGGGAAGACTTACTTTAAGAAGAAACGACCACCTCAGACTAAACTTTGGGAACTGTGAGGGAATGTGTACACCGAAAAAATTCGTAGGTTCATTGCATGGATTGTTGAAGTGAGGAGGATGGTTTGAATTGTTGATATATATATATCAGCAAGAATTATGAAGCGGGAAAGTTCCCACCTATGTTCCTATGTAATCCTCAACCATTAGATATGCATCGTGTGGTTGAACATGGGGGACAAGAAGCTGTTAGAATTTAATTAGGTGATGCTTCGCATATCGAAACGTCAGGAACATGCAATGGGCAGTTCAAGGGACATCATCATTGTCAGGGAAGAGGTGTGGCGAGTACAGATTAACGGGGATAGATGTCGAGATCCTCTTTCCTCCCGAAGTAGCAGAAATGAGAATCTCGAAGGGCTGTTGTAGGGTCAATGGTCCTAGGAATATGTGTTGGGTTGGCCCAAGAGTATTTGTTTGGCTAAAGGATACTGAATGGTTTGAGGATGTGAGAATGTTAACCCATGAAGCAATACTAATAGGTAAAGAAGTGATATCTGATCAAATATATCCAAGAAGGCGGTCTGAGGAAGAGTATGTTCTCGGCTATGTAAAGCCGAGGTAGGAGAAGGGATGGATAATGTCCATAAGCAATATTCTAGAAGATCCTATAGGTAAGGGTAAGCATGGTAGATAAAGAATATAAGAAGAAGGGCAGTGAAAATATCTAAGATAAAACTGTTACCACTGCCACCCTATTGAATGCTCTACAACTACTTCTCTGGTCGCATTAATGGGAAAGCGATGCCCGAGCATCAGAGTTCAGCCTTACAGCTGCCTCTAAGGGCTTCAGGGGAGGTGGATGGGACAAGTATCGAAATCAGTAATCTGATCCATACGTGAAAGAGGTGGAGAAGAAGATAGATGATATAAAAGGAAGGGGAAGATGCTCAGAATGGGAGATCAGAGAAAACAGAGAGAAAACATTGTACACATCACCATCCATAGTTGTAATCTATCTTTGAAAGAGATAATACAAATCATCCTCGGCTTGTGTCCGAGGATAAAATTCTTTCATATAAACAGTTCCTTGTGTGTGACGTTGTAATCGGGCCCATCATTTTTGTTATCTAACATCACTAGAACCTAGATTTCAAGCCCACTCTCTACAAATTTCATTGTATTGGGCTTTTTGGGCCTATCCCCTTCTCATTGTGAGGTTTGGGTGCAAATTGTGACCTTACATTTACCATCTTGAAAATTATTTCTTTATCAAAATTTTCTTCATCTTTATTAACATTTGAGTCTTCAAGAGAGATTTTGAGAAAGAGCTATTACATGAATGTTGATCTTTTTTTGTCAATCACAATACTCTTCCACCCCCCCTCCTTTCTTTGATAAGCCACTAAAATTTTTAATTTTAAAAGCTCTAAATTTTTACCCCATGAAGCGCACATCATTAAAGGCATCCCTCTAAGCATCCCAGAGATCCTAGATAAGCAAGTATGGCTAGCCTCAACTCATGATGATTATACAACTTGGACAACATACAAGCTGCTGGTACTGTCTGAGAGTAATAAAAAACCAATTTGTTCAACAGGAGTAATAGCCAGCTGTGGAAGGGCACATGGAATTTGCAGGTACCATATAAGGTAAATCATTTAATTTGGAGAGCAGCAAATGAAGCATTACCTACTCTGTATAATCTGCTGCGCAAGAATGTTGTTCAAACAGCATACTGCCCAAACTGCAAAGCTGCCTTGGAGGATATTGTACATGCTTTATGGGAAGATGATGTTGAACTAAAGAAATGCACCACACAAAAATTCAACGCTTTTGCAGATTAGTTGGAAGTGTTGTTCTTAATGAGAGACCAGGTTGATGTGAACCTTATAGCTATAATTGTGTGGCTAATTTGGAATAGGAGAAACTATGCTAGATTAGGGGAACCTGTCATCGAGTACCATCACCTACGGGCTAAAGCAGAGACCTTCTTGCTGGATTATTAGTCTGCTCAAGTATAGGAGCAACGGTTTTCAACAGTTAGTTCAAGAGTTGTTAGGTGGATGCCCCCATTTCTCTGCTTTATAAAATAAACTTTGATGGGGCTCTTTTTACTGACCTGGGTGCTGCAGGACTAGGAGTTGTTATTTGTGACTCTTGTGGTCAAGTTGTTGTAGCTTTGGTAGAACAAATCCCAATCCTTAAGTCTGTTGCAACTATCAAAGCGCTAGCTTGTTGCCAAGCTTTAATCTTTGCAAAGGAGTTAAGCATCTTTGAGGCAATGTGTGAAGGTGATGCAGAAGTTATTGTTAGAGCTCTACGGTCTAGGGAGGTGGAACCAATGTAGTCGATATCGTATCAGTACGTATACTGGTATCGAAACGCTAACGTTTTGTACTGGTTTAAATACCGGTTAATTTCAGGCAATATGGTTGGTATGCCCGGTACCCGCTAGTACATAAAATTTTATTTATTTTAGTTTTGTAATTTTTTAATTTTTATAAGGGAAGAATGGTAACTTACTTGCATTAACTTATTAGTATTATTTGTTTTCTTAGTATGCAATGAACAATTAAGCTTTCTATTTTTTATATTATGTTTTTTTTTTCTTTTAATTGATGCTAAAGTCTAAAATTATGAATAATTTATTCTAAATTGAGGTAATGTTTCATGGTAAACTTCTATATTTATTATAACACACACACACACACACACACACACATATATATTTATTTATGAATATAGAAAATAAAGGTAAACCTGAAACAGCACACTAGTATTAACCAGTACTGAAATATATCGTTTCACTGTTTAAACCGATACAACCCCCGGTATGAGATTGACTCCCTTGGGTGGAACAACCAGAGTATGGCTATGTGTTGCAGGATATTCCTGTATTAGCTACTGATTTTCGAGTTTGTAATTTTACCCATGTCAAACGCTTAGGAAACTTTGTTGCCCATTTCCTTGCCAGACGTTCCAAGTTAGGTAATGAGCTTCAGGTTTGGATTGAATCTATTCCTGACGATATAGCTCCTCTTATAACAAGGGATTCATTGTAATTCTTTTTTCTGATTAAATAAAACTTGGCCTTCGGGTTTGGATTCTCAAAAATAAAAAAAAATGCTTAATCGCATTTACAAATCTTAATCATAAAGAAAATTATTAGGTACTCCCGGAGTGCCATAAATGCGTACTCCCCCCCTCTCACATGAATGGTGGGTCCCACCATAAATTTAATTAGTAGGACCTACCATTCATGTGAGAGGAGGGAGTACGCATTTATGGTATTTCGGGAGTATGCAATAATTTCACTAAGAGAAATGATATGTCCACAACATTTTTACAACAAATCCTAAGTGGCAAGTTGTTATTGGTTGTTATTGTTGGGACAAAAAAGTAATCTTAGTGTTAGATTCAAATTTGAACCTATAACAGCTAACCACCTATGATTTGTTGTAAAATTGTTGTAAAAATGTTGTGGACGTAGCATCTCTCTTTCACTAATCATAAAGTAGTCATTGCATCATTTAATAAGCAAGCATATTTATTAATAGATAGTTAATAATTAAACTTGGAATAATTTATTCTTGGATTCAAATCCTCTAGATTTCCTAGGGTATTCTACCAAATAGTTTTCCTTAAATCCTAACTATTTTTTAATGAGTTAATGGTTTAGATTTTGCAATGTCCGTATTCCACTAACAATAATCTTAATTGTTTTGTTTGCAACATTATTATATTATTTTAAGAGTATTGTTAGTGGGATGCTGACATGGCAGAATCTAAACTCTTAAATCATAAAAAAATGGTTAGGATTTAAGAAAATCTATTGGAAGAGTGTCCTAGGAAATCTAGAGTATTTGAATCTTTATTGTCTAGTAAATTTAATGAGTTTTTAAAATTTGACATTTAATACTAGATAATTGTTGGGGACGTTTTTCCGACAAGGGCCAAAAATGTGATATTAGCCCAAATCTCCCATTGGGTTCTTTAGAAGTGTTTATTGTGGAGAATCAAGCCCAAAATTTCAAATGTATAATGAACAAAAGGCTAATGGTGCTTTGACAAGAGATAATCAAAGTGCTAATAACAAAAGTGCAGATAAAGCATAAAAACATAATAAGTCTGAAACTTCTACTCACAGTCACCGAGAAGAGGAAATTGAGAGAGGTTGTGAGGAAGAGAGGGAAGCTTCCCCTGTACCCATATTTCCACTCCTAAGGTTCAGAATTGTGAGAATGTTTCCTAGCTCAGTGGGTTTTTGTTCTCAAGTTTGAGCTCTACGGGAAAAACGTGGTTTAACAGGTCTGAAACTTTAACTCACAGTCACCGAGAAGTGAAAATTGAAAGAGGTTGTGAGGAAGAAAGGGAAGGTTCCCCTGTACAAATATTTCCACCCCCAAGCTTCAGAATTGTGAGACTATTGACAGACTGAATAAGCTTTTCCTCTGAAGTTTCAAGTATGTGGGTCAAACGTGGTTGGTTGATTTTGAATCTGATTGGGGCCTTTTGTATTGAACTTGGGGTGCTCTAAGTGACTGTTTTTGGTCAATAGAAGAGGTTTTGAACCCTAAGGTATGAATCAAAGAAGTTATGGTCAGATTTGATTTAATTGGGTATGAGGG
This sequence comes from Castanea sativa, assembly GCF_040712315.1. NCBI lineage: Eukaryota > Viridiplantae > Streptophyta > Magnoliopsida > Fagales > Fagaceae > Castanea > Castanea sativa. The sequence continues at coordinate 42,704,866 of NC_134017.1, read as the reverse complement.
ATGCCTTGCTTTTTGCATAATTTGGGAAATAAAGTAGCCTAAATTCATGGGTTGATGTTTCCTAGACATGACAGGTCCTTGAAGATTGCATTTGGTTGTTGCAGCAAACTAGGCCAACCACTTAGAGTTAGCTATGTGTTTTAGGCAAAAAATGGTATAACAGAAAAGTTGGGCCACAGTAACCCAGGGTATAAAAGCTGTTTTGGGGTGGAAATTTTGGATACAAGACTTCCTCCATGAGGCTGAGGTATTACCAGTGTTCCTTGCCCACTTGGTAGCACGCATGGGCTGGGCTCATGCAAAAGGTCCAGAAGGAACAGACCTATATCTTCCAAACCACACTTCCTCAATTTCCCCCAATAAGTCGCATGGGCTTGGGCCATGCTTAAAAAAATAAAATAAAATATAATACATGAATTGAGCCCACAAAGAAGTCAAGCTTGGTTGAAACGGGCTTGTAAAAAAATATGTCGAAAATGGGTATCAACATTAATTAACTACTTCTATTTATCAAAGTAAGAACAATGAATTATGGCAAATCATCTATTGCAATAATAATTGAATTTTCATAAATAAATATGTGTTAAATGCTAGAAAATTAATTACGTATATTTATTAATGTAAGAAAAACTGCTTAGTGCAAATATTAAACAAGCATATTTATTGCAAAAATGATTTAGGTTGATTTATTGTAAGAAATTTAATATCCAAATTGAAAATTTTACTTTCAAATACATTTTTTAAGCAAGTATATTTAATTCAAATAATGCAACAGACACAAGCTATTTTACAACATTTTTACAAATTGCTAATGTGGCTTTAACATTTTCCAAAAATTATAGTAAGTAAAAATGTGATGTTAGTGATGGGTCCAGATTAGAACTAATAAAATTTTGTCACATCAGCAGTTTGTAAAAATATTACAAAATAGTTTGTATCTGTAGCATTACTTATTTAAAACTGGATATTTAACAAAGAAAATTTATTAAGACTTTAGGGAAAGTACACTTTACTACCCTAACGCTCTGTTTGTTTCAACAATGATGTTTTCTAGAAAATTAGTCATTTTCCAAAAAAACATTTTCTATGAAACTATCTCATTTTCCAATGTTTGGTAGTAACCTTAAAAGAGTTGAAAAACAAACTCCTAACTTCCTTTATTTAGTTTGCTGTGAGATAGAGTTGTTTTCCAAAAAAATTTAATGGAAAACAATCTCTAAAAATAAGCTATACTTTTTATGTTGACCAAAGATGGTTTTCCTTTGACTCATCTTTTTTTATGCTGCCAAACACTGAAAAATAAGGAAAACTATCTTTACACAAGGTTTTTCATTGAAACAAACGGAACATAAATTATATTCTTAATTACACTTTATACCATAAACTTTTTGAATTCACGTTTTGCACCATAAACTATGACCCTTATTATAATTTGCACCCCGATGTCAATTTTGTTGTTAACTTAAATAGAAAAGTATGTCATCACGTGAAAGACCCAGTTGCCCCTCATCTTACTCCCTTAAAAACAAAGAAGAAATTACACTTTACCATCTAAACTATACTCCTAATTATATTTTGCATCCTAAATTTTAATTTTTATCCAATTTAATAACAAACTTGACGTTGGGGTGTGAAGTATAACAAATGTTATAATTTAGGGTGCAAATTTTGCATTCAAAAAGTTTAGGGATGCAAAATGTAATTTGAGGTATAGATTAGAATGGTAAATTATAATTTCTCCCAACAATTTTGTTAATGAATGTCAAAAATGAAAAGTGAAAAATTTTGCGCTTTCTACCCCTGCGGTTTTCTAAAATTGCATTAACCTCCCTTATATTTCTAATTGTACAATGACCTCGTTTGTCTTTCAAAATAAGCTACACTCACATTTCGTGCACCTTAACACCTTTAATTCCACTAAAGAAATTTGAAATATAATTTGGAAATTTTTTATATTTATGCTTTTATCCTCATTTTCAAATGAAAATCTCATTCTTTATCTATATCTAATGGGCTTAAAAACAAAAGGCGATTTATTTCTTTAAAAAATTCAAAATTCAATAACAAGCCACAATAAGAAAACTCATCAATATAGAAAAATCCAATATATCCATCAAAGAAATAAAAGGTTTCCCATAAAAAAATAAAAAAATTCCTTTCAAGAATATTTTTCCTTGCTTAGCATTCAGATAATTCATCCAATTGCAACTATTTTCTTTACAATTGTATGATTGCAAAAAAAAAAAAAAAAACTAATATATGATGACTATCCCACCATTTTGTAACTTATTGTAGACCTTCAAATGAAAATAAAGTAAAAATAATAATAAAGAAGTGGAGCGGACGCCATAGGTTGAACCTCTCTAAAAAAAAAAAAGTGGAAATAGTAGATCACTAGGCATGAGGCGGTGCTGGGAAAAAAAAAACTGTCCTGTAGTTGTTCAAAGTTGGCACCCAAAAAAAATAGTTACCAAATCCTTCTCTAAAATTCTTTAATAGCCTATTTTGAATCTTGCTACATTGATTTCTTGAACTTTTTTTCATAATGTTTTTAAAAAAAATATAATTTGGATTAATAGAAATCTCTTATTTCTCTTTTCCATGATTTAATTTTTAAAAGAAATAGAGCTTTTCATTTGAAAATGAAGGGTAGAAGTGGAAATAAAAACAAATTTTTAATTTTTTTTATACTGGATTTAATTTTGTTAAACAATGGGTAGGTGAGTGTAGTTTATTTTCAAAAGTTATGTTTGTTTAAATAGTAGGTTTTCAAGATATGAAAAATTTATAATTATAACCCTTAGCAATGCGGGGTGGGGACGGGGAAGGGGTGGGTCTAAAAAATTTAAACCCATCCCCACCCCATCCTGTGGTGCGTGGCTAAAATCTTACCTCATCCCCGCCCCACCACCTTTGCGAGGCGGGAAAAACCCGCGCGGGGTGACGCAGGGAGGGGTGGGTTAAGCGGGGCGGGGCAAAATTGTCATCCCTAGTCCACCCAAGCCAAGGAGCTCTGTAATGAGGCTAAGGCTACCAAGGAGAAGAGTAAGGAGCTGGCTAACAATGTCCTCTTGAAGAAGAGGGAAGTAATCTGGCAGACCAAGGAGGTCACTTGTCTTCTGGGGATTGAGACGAGGTTAAAGAATGAGGTGGAAGAGCTCAAGGCAGACTCTGTTGTGAAGGAGACCCGTATAGGTCATCTTAAGGTAACAAACCAAGAGCTTACCTCGTCTTTGGAGAAGGCTTAGAAGGAAGCCGTCGCAGCCTTCATGAAGTCAGATGAGTTCACGAATCGTCTAGATCATTATTATGTTGCTGGCTATGAGGACTTCCGTTCTGGGATGGATTTCTTCTTAATTTCAACGAAGACCTCATTCTTGGATTTTTCAATAATGGATGGAAGACCAAAATACTGTGTGCGCTTGGTGTCTTGCATAGGCACGAGGATTTCTAGCATCTCATCTTTGACTTCTTGAGGGGTGTTGAGGCTAAAAAACATAGATGATTTGTCTGTATTTATTTTTTGACCCGAGGTGGCTTCGTATCTGGTGAGAATTTCGGCGAGCTTGTGACATTCTTGACTATTAGCCTTACAAAATAATAGACTGTCATTAGCAAAGAAGAAGTGAGTTACTTGGGGATAGCTTCTGCAGATGGAGATGTCGTTTAGGCTTAGCTCTCTGTTTTTGGCTGTTTCATTGATAGGGGAGGAAAGCCTTCAGGGTAGAGGAGGAAGAGGTATGCGGAGATAAGGTTTCCTTGTCAAAGACCCCTGGTGGGGGTTATGCAGCTGTAGGCAGTGCCGTTGATGAGGATAGAGTATGATACAGTGGTGATGCAGTGCACGATTAGATTGATCAATCTCTCATGAAATCCAAGTTTTTCCACAACTGCTTCAATGAATCCCCATTCAACTCGATCAAAGGCTTTACTCATGTCGAGTTTGATAGCCATGAAGCTTTCTTTCCCTTCCCTCTTGTTGTTTAGGTAGTGCATGACTTCAAAAGCTACTAGGATGTTGGCAATGATTACGCATTTAGAGAAAAAGGCACATAATTTGCACCAACTCCATTAAACTAATGCGCGCAACCTACCGCTTAATAAGTAATACGGCTTGTAGTTGTTACAAGTGAATGGACAATGACATGCCACGGTGCAATCATCAATACAAACTGCTTGCTATTAAACTCATCTTCTCTATAAAATTTTGACATCTCATGTGTATAATCATGTTAATTCATTTCCAAAATGTGTTGGCTCTCCATTAGCTGTAAAGAAGATCGGACAGGGAATGAAATCCTTACAGCAGGAGCAGAACCCAGAAATCCATAAGATGAAGTCGCACGTAATGAAATCCAACAAGATTGGTGAACGAATTTTGAAAAGGCAAAGGTTTTAAAAATGGAAAATAAAATAGATTTTAAGAAAATAAATAAAATAAAATAAAGCAAAATGAAGAGTGTAGTTGAGAACCCCAGATCTTTCAGTAGAAGAACATTTCAAAATTTAAAGGTAGATAATTAGCATACCCTTAGAAGACAGTTTCCAGAAAATGGAATAAGTTAATTTATTTCCATAACAATAATTCCCAATGATAAGGAAAGCGCACCAAGAAAAATTCCTAGTAACAACCTTAAAATTTTTTAGAGATTAAATATTATAAAGATATGGTATAAAACTCAAATTTTACCCCTCATATCCTAACATGCCATATCATCATATTACATATTAAATAATAGACACAACCACATTTAATCAATTCTAATACCCATTTGAAAATCTAATTTAATTGTGAGTTTATTGAAATGTTATTATGTGTGGTAGGATCTATTAAGTTTTAAGTAAAAAGCTAATGTGACAATTTTTTATTAGATGGTGTAAAATATGGGTATTACACCCCATCTTTACCGAATTCGGACTTTTGTATCAATAGGTTAAGTGAGATCTCTTCTTAGGTTTGTACATTAAAGAAAACTTCAATGAATGAATGAGTTGTGGTTAAGGGTGAAATGTCACTTGAACTTAGAGCTAGCTAATTTTTCTAAATTGCATTGAGGCACAGCAGTAGACTGAACATATAATATATATATAATGAATTATGAATAATTGTCTTATTATTATTTTATATTTATTATTAGCTATTCGAAATTTTTAAGAAAGTATTTCTTTAGTTTATTCAATTTAAATTATAATAAAGGCGTAACAATTTAGGCACTGTCTTAGAGAGAGACTTGGTGAAATAGTAATTTTATAATTTTTAAAATTTGAATAATTTCAAAGAAAAAGAAAGAATAAAAGTGATTCAACTTTAACGAAACTTGGAACACATGAATAAATTTCCTTAATTGTTACTTTATTTTTGGTGCAAAGAGGAATTTTATTTAAAAGAAAGCATATTACAAGACCACATATCCAGCTACGTACAAGCACTTCTCTATGAGTGTCTATCTGAAATCTATCCCTAATATACTGCTCATAAACAAAAATAGAGTGGGCTTCATAAACAAAAATTATGTTTTCTTATGAACAACATTTTTTTGCTAGTCTGTCTGCTACGACATTGGTCTTACGGTAAGCGTGAAGAAGATGAACAATCTACTCTTGCCTAATAAGGATTATGTAATCATCAATTAAAGGAACAAGATGCGGTGCATATTGACCGTCTTTTGTTAGCCATTTTATAACCAAAGTAGAATCAAGAGGCAAGAGTAGACTGTCCACCTTCTTCACATGTTAATGTTTGGTTCAAATCCATTGCTATTTTATTTGGTGTTTTCGATCTTTTAATCAATGTGATTGCTTTTTTAAAGTCTTTTTATCTTTAAGAAAATACAACAATTTGACTTAAATTTACAACTAATTGCTATTAAAATTGGGGGAAAAAAGACATGACCATTGCCACAAACATTCAATTAAAAGATGCAATTACTGTCCTAGAAGGACACCTAAGTAGTAGGGGGCTAAAATTAAGAAATTTCTTTTAGGTGAATTATAAAAATTTCTTTTAAGATTTGAGGGAATGACACTCGGCTCAAAACTAGGAGAAAAATGTTGCTCTCTTTTTTGAGGCTTAAAGGTTAGTATTATTAATAAAATATTGATCACAACCTAACAGTTGTTAGTGAATTTTTTAAATTAAATATTATTCCTTGTCACTCAACACCCGAAAAGAATAGTTATAATTTTTCTACACAACTGAAATAGCAAGCAAAGACAAAGAAGTTATGGTGATTCCATTATAGATACCCTTAAAAAAAATTCCTTTATTGTATTAGGAAAAAAAATTTCTTCTAGTTTTTAAGAATGGAGATTTTGAAAAATTGCAATTGTTGGGTGGTTTTGGTTTAGGATTAAACTCTAGCAAGGAAAAATCAATAGTTTTAAACAAATTTTGGTTTGAATATTACCAAATCATTCTCTATTCCACACCCCAAATTCAGCTTTGGTTTCCTTCAACTTCTTGCATACCTTATATAAAGGTGTTTCCTGAAATTCTTTTTCCAAGATTTTTCTATCAAAAAACAACTTGTTTCATCTCTAGTCCAGGCCTCTTCAAATTAAAATGGTCTTTTCTTGTTACACTACTCTCCTTCAGTAAAGAGCACAATTGGGGAATGATCAGAGCTGGAAGTAGAAATGTGATGAACCGCAGCTCTAGGGAATAAGACTCTCCATCTCTCATTTTCAAAGGCTCTATCTAGCCTCTCCTTAATATTTGCAAGGCCTTCTCTTTTATTGGACTAGGTATATGGGTTGCCTGCAAAGTTGAGATCAATGAGCCCACTATTATCTTTACTGGCTTTGGGACCACCAGATGAAGACTTAGCTACCGGTTTACCACCTTTTTTTATCTGATTAATTCAGTACTTGGTTAAAATCCCCAATGCACAACCAAACCCCATTAAAGAACTCCCTCACTTTCTCAATTGCTTCCCAAAAAATGCTTGTCTTGGCAATTAGGGGGCCCATATACCAAGGAGATAAGCCAAGGTTCGTCAACCGGATCTGAAAAAATAAGGCATTCACCATATTTGCACTTTTATAGATGGTCTCAACCTCTACACCCATCTTCCACCCCGTAACAATCCCTTCTTTTTTCCCATATGGGTTAACAGAATCCAAATTATAAAAACCAAGTGACTCCAATTTTTTTTTTTTTTAAAATTTTATTGATGGGAACCTTGATTTTGGATAAGACTAGCATGTCCGAACCAATATCCCTTATTAAGGCTCTTAAGGTTCTTTTTGCCAAAGCCAGAGCCAAGCCTTGACAATTCTAGGCTACGATAATCATGGCTGAGTAGGGGGCTTGATAAGGCCTGCCTCCTCAGCCATTTTGGATTCTAGGGAACTTACGACATCATTAGTAGGAATGGATTTAGATCTAACCTCCAGCGGGGAACTGAATCTTCTCTAAGCACCTTGTTCTCTTGCTAGTTTCTGGAGTCTCTTCTTTTCATCTTCCTTGAATAGCCTGGTGGGTAAATTAACATTTGGTTTTTCTAGGGATTCATGGACCATGGTCCATGATAAACTTAAGACCCCTTGCTCCTACTTTTGTTAACTTCAAAGCCCTTTCATTAAATGGGCCTTCATCCACTTGAACCTTCCTTTTGACTCTAATGGATTGCTCATTATGGGCCCCGAGGGATTTTAGCTCATTATTAGTTGTCTTCAAATTTTGTCGATACCTTGCAGCGACGATTGGCGCGCTTGCGGGTATGCAAGCTTGGGAGCTTGGGTGCTGTGGAGGAAGGTTGTACCTCTAGTGTGTGATTGGAAAATGAGTAAATGTTAATGGATTTACCAAAGGTAAGTGAAGTCGCCATCAATTATTGGGGTTTTTTTAAAAAAAAAAAAATTGTAATTGGTCACCTGGCTCTATTTGATTTTATTACCAATCTTAGGCTAAATAAAATGTTGTTTTTCCTAATCTAATTTGGAGGGGTAAAAAATCTTGATTTTTAAGTTCGGAAGTCTGGTTACGTGTGGGGAAAGTGTTAAGCACCTCACAATGCCTGTCCATAAATAGTTCTTTGTTTTGGTAAAATCTTAATTATCAGACATTGGCTATTAAAAATGAGCTATTGGCATGAACTTTCGGGAATCAAATTGGGCTCTAAGGTATGGTTTCGGAAAGGGTTTGATCTCGATCGATGCTTCCTTAGTGTGTTTGGATTCAGTGCTAAATTTCCAAGAACAAAAATTCGGCAGCATTTCGCCTTATGTTAGTGGCGAATATTCGTTAGCACTTTGCCTCAAGTGCGTCATAATACACAAAACGTTATTCTCACCAAGCTTTTGCCGTGAGTATACGGCAACAGGGATGCCCCATTTTCATGGTGAAAATTCGACAGAGTTTTATGTTTGGTGCACTATGGCGCACTGGCAGGGTTTCCCGCCTATGTATACAACACGTGCCAGTATGCTCGTACTAGGACGAGCGAGAGCCCCTCAAAGCATCAAACATATTGATGCGTGTCACATACACGGAGAAACCAGTGTCACTGGTGATATGGATTGAGGCGATCACACCGAGATGATTATGTACATAATATAGCGTGAGTATGCACCTACAGCAATTGCCTTGGGCACATACCCACACTACAAGGTCAAGAGCACTCATGGCTAGAGAGGGTCGCTAACGCAGTCACGAGGGTCCATCATACAAAGTGCACGACCACCCATATATAGGCATAGACACACACACACACGCATCATGCGCAATGCTATCACACAAATCGAGAAAGTAAAGCAAATATCGCCAATGTCCCAATGATATGGCCCAGCAAAGTACAGGAAATGTAAAACATACATTGCCTTACCTAAGGACCAAGTAAGATGCAAGAAAGATAAAGGGTACATGGAAAGGAAACCCTAATACAATGCTTTAGAGAACAAGCTAAGAGAGAGAGAGAGAGAGAGAGATATATATATATATATATATATATATATATATATATATATATATATATGACCACTCGATGAGGCTAGGCCTCGTAATCTATTGAACATTGCCCTTTTGAGCTTGCGTCTTCTTGCTTGCATCCTTGCCCTTGTTGCTTGCACCTAGGAGGTCGTGCCCTAGCTCCAAGTGTCCTCGCTCCATGTGTGTATATGCAACAAATAAAGAAAGAAGCCAATAGACAAGCAACAGAGATAACAAAGAAGTAAAGAGACACAGTAGCAAAGAGAGCCAAACGGAGGCAAACAAACATGTTATCAAACAAAGGGGGGGGTGTCCTAGGAGGAAGAATGTAGGTTTGGATTAAGTGTCCATAGTTCTATGAGATTGGAGCATGGGCGACACACGTGTCATCAAGAAAAATTCCTAAAGGGACTCAAGGTCACGTGTATCAAAGATGAGTGTGAACCCACATAAGATAGTATGAATTAGTCTTGATGACACAAGCAAGTAATGACTCATGCATGAACATGTAGGCAACTGTGCAAAAATGCAAAGAAGCAAGGAAAGGCAAACGAGTGGCGCAAAGCAAGCAAGGCAAGCATAACATCATCACATAGAGCGGGGGAAGGTGCATATCAAAAACACCAACATCATGGAGATATGTCTTGTAAGCGGTTACATCCAAATAAGCCACAAGATGGACAGATGTAACCACACAAGCAAATGGCCCCATAGATCGATAAGCACAAGCCCATGAAGGGTATAAAGCATGGCAAAGCCTAGATCTAGACAGAAAAACATGGATATAAAGCATAGAAGCAAACAAGCACACACATGCATAACGGAAATGATCCAAACCCTTTGATATAGGCCTAAGTATATGGATGTAGGTGTAGACGACAAGATCTAGATCTATACCTTACTAAAAGGGCAAAACACACGAAAAAGGTACATCAAGAGACAAAAAGGCTATAGAAGCACATGGTATAGTAAACAACATGTAGATCTAGACATATAAGCCCGGCAAGGAGCACATAAACATATAGATCTAAGCATAAGCATGGCAAGGAGCACATAAACATGTAGATCTAAGCATAAACACACTATTTAGACATATCCTAGCCCAAGAAGGCTAGGCCAACATCATCAAAACAATAAAATATGCTAAAAAGTAAGGAGACATGCTAGAAAAACTATAAAAAATGCTAGGAAGCAGGATAAAGCAAAGATATACTATGGAAAGCAATAAAACATGTTACGATGCAAGATAAAGCAAAGAGATAAAACATGTTATGATGCAAGATAAAGCAAAGAGTGTAGATGGTAGCTAAAAAGCTACATCTACACCCTTAAAACCTCAAATCCAAGGTCCTAAGGCCAAGGAGAGGAAAAAAAGTGCAAGAACACTACCTTTTGATTGTTGAGAAAAGAGAGGAATTAAAGGTTTTAGGATATGTTTGGGAGAGAATTTAGAGAAGAAAAGAGAGAGAATTTGCCCAGAAAAGTGCTCCAAAATGCCCAAAATCTTTTTTTTTTTTTGCAATCTGGGCGTATAAGGGTATTTATAGGCCAAAAATGACCCTTCAGTTTCCTAGGACCACTAAGTGGCTACTGAGTCCAATACTGACATCAACAATCCCAGCTTCTTCCTTGGTTTGACTTTGGATGCATATTTAAAGGCCTTCTTAAACTCCGATTGAGTTGATCTTGGTGTCTCTAGAAATCTCTAGATGTCTGGTTTCTAGAACACTAAAGAAATTGAAATTCCAATGGTCGGATCAAAGTTTTGGTCTTGGGAAGCAAACTGATGCACTTTGCATAGTTTTCAGGATATCTCAACCGTTTTAACTCCGATTTCAACCCATGAACAATTGTTGGAAAATGAATTCAATAATCTTCACAATGATGTTGGTCTCAACCCGTTCTGATGGTTGGATCAAAATTAGGTTTTTTGGGGCCTCAAAGAGTTAACCTCGGGTCAAACTTGGTCAAAGTTGACGAAACAATCACCGAGCAGCTCGGGTTTGATGTAGAAACATTGAAAAATTCATATTTTCCAATTCAAAGCAGATATCGTCTAGCCCTTTTGATGAAAATTAGCTAAGACCTTATTCTTAAAGATGGTCCAGCCCGCTTATTCTAGTTCTTGCCCAATTGGTATAGTTTATTGCACGAAGTTGGGTAAAAAATTGTCAGTTTCCTTGATGCATATTTAAAGGCCTTCTCAAACTCTGATTGAGTTGATCTTGGTGTCTCTAGAAATCTTTGGATGTCTGGTTTCTAGAACACTAAAGAAATTGAAATTCCAAAGGTCGGATCAAAAGTTTTGGTCTTGGGAAGCAAACTGATGCATTTTGCACAGTTTTTAGGATATCTCAACCGTTTTAACTCTGATTTCAACCCATGAACAATTGTTGGAAAATGAATTCAGTAATCTTCACAATGATGTTGGTCTCAACCTGTTCTGATGGTTGAATCAAAATTAGGTTTTTTGGGGCCTCAAAGAGTTAACCTCGGGTTAAACTTGGTCAAAGTTGACGAAACAATCACCGAGTAGCTCGGGTTTGAAGTAGAAACATTGAAAAATTCATATTTTCCAATCCAAAGTAGATATCGTCTAGCCCTTTTGATGAAAATTAGCTAAGACTTTATTCTTAATGATGGTCCAGCCCGCTTTTTCTAGTTCTTGCTCAATTGGTATAGTTTATTGCACGAAGTTGGGTAAAAAATTGTTAGTTTCCTTGAAAAAGCAAAGAAGATTTTATTAGGGTTTTCAATATTTTGGTGATATCTCTTTCGTTTTAACTTTGATTTTGGCCCATAATCGTTTCGAAGGAAAAAAATATGTCATACAAGACGATCCTAAATTTAACACGATCCAACAGCCAGATAAAAAAGTCAAATTTTTGATTTTGTCTTAATTGCTGTAAAATGAAATTTTTAAATGTTGTGACTTTTTGATTTACTGTTCGAGCATGTTGTATTTATTTTTATCCTTTTTGGCTTTGAAATTTATGATTTTGCATATGTTATTTTTTTTAAATTTTTTCAGTCTTTATTTTAATGCATGAATTGAGGTCAGAAAAAAAAATGATATTGATACTTAACAATCGTAAAAGAAAATGCTATGGTTTCAATCCCATTTAAAATTTAAGGTATGTCACCTCAAAAACATAATTTAGTTTAAATCCAACTGGTATAAAGATAATGTTAAATATACGAGGAAATGTCTTTTGGAAATATAAAAATTTTTCAAGCTTATTTTGGAAATGCCTTTCTTTTTTCTCTTGGAAAAAAAACAAAACTTGTCTTGGAAAATGTCCACTTTTGCTTTTGTTTTGTTTTGTTAAAAAAAAATAAAAAATCATCAAGCTAATTTCGAGAAGGAGGAGGTTGGGCTATGCTATCCGGCCCATTAATTTCCTTTTTTTAATTTCAAAAAACACGAGCAAAGCCTAGCCCACTCCTGTCGCTTATTTAAACAACCATACACAGCCCACAACAGCCAACGGCTCTTTTTTCTTCTCTCTCTTTCTCTCTCTTTCTTCCTCCGCTGCTGCTTCTCTTTCTTCTTCACTGGTGCTTCCATACAAAGCCCATTTTTTTTTTCTCAAAATATCTGTTTTTATTTATCTCTTGTTGGGGCTTCTTGAAAGTTGAAACTATGTCCCTCTCTGCGTTTTGAAACCCAGAAAGGAATAACAAGAAAGAAGGGTCTTTTTATTTAATACAAGGTTCTGTTCTCAAAAGGTAGATATGGGTTTGTCTTTTTGTTATGGTTTATTGCAGAATTTGGGTTTTCTTTATTTTTTATATGTTGATGATTATTGAATGAACGTAGGCAAGCTGTTTGTTGAAAGGTTTCTTAGAGGATAAATGGGTTGTTTTGGGGTCTGGGTTTGTCTATTTGTTATGGGTTATTGAGTTCTTGTGTTGGGTTTTTGTTTCTGAGTTTGTATGCAAAAGGGTTACTTAGAAAGCTAGATTGTTTTTTTTAGGGTATTGGCTTTTTTTTATTTTTGAATCTCTGAGAATATAGATTTTGAAAACTTGAATGTTTGAATTGGGTTTATTTATTTATTTTTATGGGGTTTGTAGGGTTTCTAATGCTGTTTCCTTTGTTATTGTCTTATGAAACAGGTTGCAATCTGACTTGATGGCCTTAATGGTAAGAACCTTGTCACTTAACCTATATTTGTCTATAATTGAGATGGGTTTCTCTATTCTTATTGGGAAAGAACATAAGATTTTTCAAAAATTTTCTTTCATGCAACCAAACGCTATCTTGAACTCACGATTTGATTCCGTTAAGTGAAGATTTGGTAGTTTGGATTCGATTACTATTTATTGACTTTATTCCTTGTTTTGCTGCATCTTGCTTCTCATTTTCAGTTTGGGTTTTAGTTCAAATATGTTCATTTTTATAATGTTTCTTTATAATAAAACATAACCCAATATTTGATTTTTTATTTTTATAAAATAAAAAAATTATTTGCTTTCTGCTAATGTTCATTGACAATGCTTGATTAATTAAATGAAATAAATGCAAAATGAAGCGCAGTGATAAATTTGAATACAAGTGGCCGGCCCTGATTAGTTTGTTTAGGATTTGTAGCTTATTTGGTGAAAAGTGAGGATTTGAAAATTTGTACATAAGAATCTTAAGGCTTTGTTTTTATTTTTTGTTGTTGTTGTTATTGTTCACTGACCTATCTTTGGTTACTTTCTTTCATTTCATTATTTTAGGCTCCTATTTCTAGTCCATATGAATATATGCCCTTTGAATCACAAATATATATATATATATATATATTTGTTACTTGATTAAAATTAAAATTATATCAAAGTGAAAGAAAGGTCACTGTGTTTTGTCTATTGCTTTGAGCAGTTAGCTTTGTATGTAAGTGCAGCTTTTGTTTTGTTTTGTTTTTTTTTTAATATTACTTTTTCTATTAAGAGCTTCTATTTTGAACCTTTCAACTGTGGTTTATGTTTTGGTGCAAATTTACTACCAGTTCAAACATAATGTATCAAAGCATAATTTTGCCTTCTGGATTTTCTTTTGAAAATGCTTGGCGATGGGTTCAAGCTGGATAGGGATGTGATTGGACAAGTTCTTGGTAGACTATTCATTCTGTCTAATAGCCTAATTAATCAATGTTAATTGATTTGAACATTCTTCAGGTACTTTTTTTTTCAATGTTTTTTTGCTGGGCTTGTTGAGATCATATAGCACTACAAGAATATATTTCTGAAAGTTTAATGTGTTGAAGCAATGATATGATTTTTCTGTGGTCTGCTGCTTCATAATCTGATAACATGTGAAATCTTTATCTACAGAATAAGTGCACCGTTAACTGGGATATACAATTTGGATTTGCAGTTCTAGTGAGTAGGGGAATCAATTTGGCTTCATAATATGATTTGTCTTTAGGTGTTTTGTTGGTTCCTTTTGAAATTTGTTTGGGGAACTTCATTGCCTTTCCTCAAACGCCTTCCTTGTGGGGGTGGTTAAATTTATTACCATTTTTTTTCATGATATTTACATCTATTTTTCACAAACTTTGGTCCTTGTGGGGTTTTGTTTTCTTTGAAATTTTCCAACAAATTAGTTATTTAACAATGAATTGTTATATAAGGTAATGGGAGACTGATATAGCAGCCTTTTGGGCATTCATTACCGTGTTAGATTTTATTTTATTCTCCCATTCTCTCTCACACGATCTTAATTTGCCTTGCACTATTTGGTTCTATAATAACATTTTGCTCATAATGTCTTTTCTTGTTTAGATCCTAAAAAATCTTGTCCATCTTGCCAAGACAACCAAAGAGCAGGCAAAAGGATTAAGGTACTAGAGAAATATTTGTACGTGCCATTCTCTGAATGTTGTCATGCCCTACTTTTTTTACCCTGGCCACTCTCATTACACCGTCTTTACTAATTTTCACATGAACTTTTGACTTTTTATTTGTGCGTGCGTGTGGTAGCTTTCCGAGCCCACCAAGAAAGAAGATGAGGATTTGGTAGTTGGTTCCTAATGAGTTTGGGTAGGTCTCTTCACGTATCAACAAAAAAAGAAAAAGAAAAAAAGATAAGAGTTTGGGTAGATCTCTTCTTTTTAATTTTTAATTTTTTTTAATGCCTCTTCCTTCTTTATATTTTGCAGATTTTACTTTATAGGACTTAGATATACCATACTTACAATGACTGTGATTAGAAGTCTGCTTGCAGCTAAACATTTGTAGTTTTCTTAATTCCTTTCATCAAATATCTACTTTTTTGTCAATATACACCATAGGGCATGCAAACATTATTTAAAAAAAAAAAAAGTTTGAGTTGTCTCTTTCTTCTGGTAGACAAATTTATGGAAGTAAACCAAAATATATAAAATCTATTTGCACAAGGGCATTGCAATGCAGTAGAGGCGTAAGTGGAAACCAACATGATAGATATAGTTTGGTTATGTTAATTTTAAGAATGTAATTTTTCTTGCTATGTATTTTGCCATATAGTGTTTGGGTTCTGAAAATTTACCCATTAATGTGGGCTGATACTCTAGCTGTATATATAAAGTTGTGGTGTGCTATCATAATTTTCTTCCGTTTAATATAAAAAAATAATGGAGGACTCAAATTTATGGTTCTTCTTTTTATCTTATATGAATAGTTTATATCTTTAACATATTATTGATAAATCCAATTCACAACTGTCCTTGTACTACTACAGATGCATTCTCCACTGTTAAACACACACAATACATTAGGTGATTACATGCTTTTGTGGCTCTGGCAAAATATTTTTCGTTGTCATGTTATAGTTTCTAGAAACTGCTTTGCAATTTGAGTTTGGTCTTTAGCCAGAGGACGCTCTTTTTTTTGGTTCAAAGAATAATGTGTGTTTGAGGTTGTTTTCAAAATCATTATTGTAGATAAGTGTGACCATCATTGTAATCTTGTAGGGTGCATGTGTAACTTACCACTAAAAAAAATCAGGTGACAACCAACCTGTGTGACAATGGAACTGCCTTCTTCTCAAATAGAACTATATAGATCTCACCAAGTTGAATAATGAAGTAATGGTAAAAAGAGAATAACTCATAATAGAAGAGTTCATTGCCCAGATTACATAAAAAGCCTCTCACTCTAAAAACATGATAAAGGGCCTAATGTTTCTGCTTTCCTAAGAATATTCTTTATAAATATGTATCCTGACTACTAGCAGCTCCTCCAAACACTTCTTAAAGTTCCATATGCTCTTTTTTTTTTTAATGAATTTCTCTATGATGTTGATACAGTAGATTTGGAAGTTGGAGGTATTTTATGGTAGTACAATGTGGAGTTTTGCTTAATTCTCAAGGGATTCTTTCTTAATTCTTTTATTAAAATAAAATTAAATGGAAGGTCTTCATACTTGTGTACTTTTATTGTTGATTGTGGTAGGCTGAAAACCAAAAAGTTGCTCTAGAGTTTTGGAAGAGAGCTCTAAACCCTCTAACATGGACAGAAATACTGCGTCAAGCACTGGTTGCTGCTTGTTTTGGCTCAAAGCATGGTGCAATGTGGAGGGAAGCCCAGAAGAAGGTATTCAAATTATTAACTCTTGGTTTTGCGCTTGATTTAAGTGTCTGTTTAGAAACAATTTATCTCGTTTTTGCTGAAAGTACTGTAGGTAAAAGTTAAACAAAATAAATAGGTAACTCACGTGGGACCCACAAATAGTAGGAAAAATGAGCAATAAGTTGGCTTATAAGTGCAGCCCAAATGGGCACCCTATTGGTGTGATAAAATCATAATTTCTGTTTAAATAAATTTCCCTATAAATACAAAAAAATTATGTTTAG
Source organism: Castanea sativa (assembly GCF_040712315.1). Lineage (NCBI taxonomy): Eukaryota > Viridiplantae > Streptophyta > Magnoliopsida > Fagales > Fagaceae > Castanea > Castanea sativa. The sequence goes on along the minus strand of NC_134017.1, from coordinate 42,688,117 downwards.
ATGTTGTGGATGGTATCTCTTAATTGATTTCTTATCATATGAATATGATCACTAACAAGAAATAAAATTATTTGTTATTTCAAAAGATTTGAACATGTGCAAAATAGAAAAGAAAGTCTTTTAATGGCAACAAGAAGAAATTTTTGGTTGAACTTTTAATTTTGTACTCTCTGCCAAAGTATGGTTTTGGACATCTATTTGGTCTAACTCAAACTCTACTTTGGGACCTTGGGTTTAGAAAGTCAGACAATCTTGGCATTATATTCATACAACTCCATAGGGTGGGTCTACTAGTTCCTTAAACTCATGATTTCTCACCATAAAGTCTTGAGGACATCTTTATCCATTAGTGCATGAGAGGTTGTACATATTTGAGATTTGGTTATGTGCTCATGAGTTTTGGACACCTTGTTAGCCAAAAAAGAAAGGACTTTACACCCTCACAAAAATTCATAGGTTTATTACGTAAATGGGTTACAAAGTAAAGGGGTTACATACTTAATCTCTAAAAAAAGTATGTTTTAAAAATCAATATCAATTTTTGACATTGATTAAACCCCAAACTATGCTGAAAATCTTTCCATGCACTTATAGAGACAAAGTTATTGCCCTTAGGTTTGATGAATAGAGTTCTTGTCCCTCAATTCCACCAGGGAAAAAAATGTATTACACATGACAAATAAATTCAGTTAACTAGATTTTTCTTTCTTCATAAGCCATGGCCCGATGCCCTTGTAACGAAGAGGCTTCGAGAATTCTACTTAAATACCATCTAATTCACATTGGGTAACCCTTGTAAAAATCATTTGTTGTTTAGTAGACCTTTTGATATGTGTAATATTAATTTTTTGAATTTTAATCTTCCATGTTTCTGTTGTCAAGGATTTGAGCCTCATGGTGAAGTATGGTCCACCCCCCTTATGAGCACACGCGTCCTCGTGTATGGGGCCCACACTTCTAGTTGTTGCCTTGCAATCGCAATCACAATCTTAGCTATACTATTCATAGTGAAGTATAGTCCACCCCCCTTATGAGCACACGAGTCCTTGCGTGTGGGGCCCACACTTCTAGCCATTGACTTTCAATCGCAATCTTAGCTATACTATTTATGTTATATTGTATCATAAATTGCTTAATTTCCCATACATTTCACATGTCATCTAATAGGGTAGACTATATGTGGTCACATGCTAACATATCTATGCATTCAGTTGTCATCACATAGTATAGATTATATGTTATTCTCACATGTTCAAGCATCTCACATGCTCATGCATTCATATATTATATGGTCTTCCTAGCCCCTATGTTTATGCATTCTACATGTCAGACCTTATGTTGATTGTACATGTTCAAATAAAAAGGATTTCCTACAAGAAAATCAATTTGTCAAATGACATTCTTCTCAAACTTTATAAATATTTAACCATTGTATCCATTTGTTGTCTCTTTGTATCTTTTTGCTTGAGAAAAATATGTTGAAGGGAAAAAGTGCAAACCAAACTTTTTATGCTACGGTTTGAATGAGGTTGGTTGTATTTAATTTAAGAATGCAATTTACTTTCCTAGCTAGTGCCACACAATCACATTTGTAGCTATACTCTTTAATTTTATTTTCTAGCATAAATTGTTAACATGCCCATGCATTTCACATGTCATCTCCTTGGGTAGACTATATGTACTCACATTCTCACATATTCATGCATCTATTTGCAATCACTCAGGATAGATTATATTCTATGCTCACACATTTGTGCACCTCACATGCCTATCCTTTCATATATTATACGTTCTCATTTAGGACTAATTATATTCTATGCTCATTTGCTCGCATGACCATGCTTTAAGGTTTAGGGTTTCAAGTTTTATGCTTTAGGCTATAGGGTTCAGTGTTTGGGGTCTAAGATGTGTTAAGAGTTTGGGGTTTTAGATACACATATCCAGTCAATTTACATACCAATGCATTTGTATATCATAGGTTCTCAATTTCCATATGTTTATGCATTCTACTTGTCATCCCATAGGTTGATTGTACATGTTCACATGCTTCTAAAATTTGTCAAATGTCAAGTTCTAATAATATCCATTTGTGAGCAAGTAATCTTTATATCCCTTTGTTGTCTCTATATGTCTCTTTGTTTGAGAAAAATGTGTCAAAAGGAAAAAGTGCTAATCGAACTTGTTATGCTATGCTTTGGAATGAGGTTCGTTGTATTTAATTCAAGAGTGCAATTTACTTTCTTAGCCATTGCCATGCAATCACATGCTTAGCTATACTCTTTAATGTTATTTTCTAGCATAAATTGCTCAAAGGCCCATGCATTTCACTTGTCATCTCACATTTTCAAATATCCTTGGATTCATTTGTCATTACTTAGGATAGATTATATTCTATGCTCAAATGTTCATGCACCTCACATGCTCATGCATTTATATATCATGCATTTTTCCTTGCCCCTATGTTTATGCATTCTACATGTCAGCCCTTAGGTTGATTGTACATGTTCACATAAAAAAGATTTCCTACAAGGACAAAAAAATTTTCAAATCAAATTCTTCTCACAGCTTATAAACATTTAACCATAGTATCCCTATGTTGTCTCTTTATGTCTTTTTACATAAGAAAAATATGTTGAAGGGAAAAAGTGCAAACCGGACATGTTATGATATGCTTTCGAATGAGGTTGGTTGTATTTAGAATGCAATTTTCTTTCCTAGACATTGTCATGCTTATCTATACTCTAATGTTATTTTCTATCATAAATTGTTCACATGCCTAGACATTTCATATGTCATCTCATAGAATAGACTATATGTGCTCACATGCTTACATATCCATGCATTCATTTATCATCACTTAGGATAGATTATATTTTATGCTCACATGCTCATGCATTCATGTATCATATGTTCTAAGTTGCCCCTTTATTTATGCATTCTAGATCTCAGCCCTTAGGTTGATTGTATATGTTCACTTAAGCTTTTAACCATTGTATCCCTTTGTTATCTCTATGTCTTTTTGTATGAGAAAAATGCGTTGATGGCAAAAAGTGAAAAATGAACTTGTTATGCTATGAATGAGTTTGTTGTATTTAATTCAACAATGCAATTTACTTTCCTAACCAATGCCACACAATCACATGCATAGACTCTATAATGTTATTTTCTAGCATAAATTGCTCAAACGCCCATGCATTTCACATGTCATCTCATAGGGTAGACTATATGTGGTCACATGTTCACATATCCATGCATTCAATTGTCATCATTTAGGATAGATTATATTCTGTGCTCATATGCTCTTGCACCTCACATGCTCTTGCATTCATATATCATACGTTCTTCCTTGCCCCTATGTTTATGCATTCTACATGTCATCACTTAGTTTATGTTCAAATAAGAAGGATTTCCTACAAGAACAATAAAATTGTCAAATAACATTCTTCCCATACTTTATAAACATTTAACCATTGTATCCCTTTGTTGTCTCTTTTTGTCTTTTTGCATGAGAAAAATAAGTTGACGGGAAAAAGTGCAAACCAAACTTGTTATGCTATACTTTGGAATGAGGTTGGTTGTATTTAATTCAAGAATGCAATTTACTTTCCTGTCATGCAATCACATGCATAGTTATACTCTTTAATTTTATTTTCTAGCATAAATTGCTAACATGTCCTTGCATCAATCACAATAGATTATATTCTATGCTCACATGTTCATGCACCTCACATGCTCATTTGCATGCCCATATATCAAGAAAATTATATTTGGCCCTCTAACATATTTTTTGGCTTGTTAAGCAAATAAAAATTTTCCCAACCCTGCACCAAATAATATATAACCCAAACTATAACAAAAAGAAGATAAAATTGGCCCAAACAACCTATTTCTTGGCTTGTTAAGAAAATATCCCGCTCCACGCCATTATGCCAATGATGTCTATCTGCATCTTGTTCTTCTTTCCAGGTATCTGTGAATTGAATTTAGTGGTATGTCTTTTTCACAATCTCAAATCTTTTCACCCTCTGACTCTCTTTCTCTCTTTAATGCATTTAAGTTTTTTTTATTTATTTATTTTATTTTTAAAAATACATTTACCTATAAGTGAGTTGTAGGGACAGATGCCCTCATCTAATTAACATCTTCAAAGGACAGGCTGCAAAGGTGGAGCCACAACCGCAAAACATGTAGCATATCTCATCATTCTCTTTTTAGAAAGTTAGACTCGCTTAGACTAGTTAATGTTTGACCCTTAAGTTGATTAGATTAGTAACTCAAGAAAAACTGACTTGTTTATTATAACTAGTTAATAACAGGCTATAAAGGTGGAGCCACAACCGCAAAACATGTATGTCTCATTATTCTCTTTTTAGAGAGTTAGACTCGCTTAGACTAGTTAATGTTTGACCCTTAAATTGATTAGATTAGTAACTCAAGAAAAAACTAACTTGTTTATTATAACTAGTTAATAACAAGCTATAAAGGTGGAGCCACAACTGCAAAACATGTAGCATATCTCATTATTCTCTTTTTAGAAAGTTGGACTTGCTTAGACTAGTAAATGTTTGACCCTTAAATTGATTAGATTAGTAACTCAAGAAAAAACTGACTTGTTTATTATAACTAGTTAATAACAGGCTATAAAGGTGGAGCCACAACAACACTACGACACTGTTTAGTATCTTGTTCGTGACATTGTGATTATGTGTTGATTTTTAATTTATTATTATCTTGTTTTATTTATTTATTTATTTATTTTTAATAAATTTAGCAACTATAATTAGTTTATATAGTTCTTAAAAATAGGATTTATAATAAAATTGAAGATGATTTTCAGACAAATTGCATAACATTTTGTAATGATTTTTGACATTAAAAGAATGACTTCTCTTTTAATAAATAATTGTGTTGCAAAGTATTTAAAAATAGTTATTTTGTGTCCTTTTTGTTGTTGGCATTTTGTTAGTACTAAATGAATGTTAATTTAGATTTTTATGAAAATTAATTGTTTTTACTTTGCCCCCCTTGATTTTACTTCTAGCTCTGTCCCTGGTTATTGCCTTTGCTAAGCATATTTATTACTGCGAGGAGCTCTATATATCAATCTTAAAATACTATATGAGTGAAATTTAAGGTTGTAGATAGTTTTTTAGGAAGAGCAGATCTTTGAAATGAATTTAGAAACTACTCTCGTATTAATGGTATTATCTGGTTCAAAAGGTGAAATAAAAGGCAAAACTCTAGCAAGAAGTTACTGCTATTTCCTTAGTCATTCTAACTAGCATAGGAACATCAAGTGCTTAATGGTCCATTTGGTTGGGTGGAAAAGAGGGAGGATGGAAAATGGAAGAAGGAAAATGGGATTTTTCCAATGTTTGGTTTGGTAGAAATGAGAAAGGATGGAAAATGGGGTAGGAGGATTTTCCACCTAGGCCCACCAAAATCCATCCTCCCAACTGAACACCCATAATTTTGGTAACTCCCAAGAATATTAAATTCTTAACTTAAATTGTTGCCAACTGAACACAGCCTAAAGAGAAACTAGAGGAATGATTATCTATGACCAAAATAATCAGGGATTATCTTTATTTGAATAAGTTAAGATGCTTATCAAGTCAAGAAATTAGAAGCTTCTGTAACAAGGGAGAGTCTAAAGTGCAGCCTAGTGCCATAAAAGGGGAAATCATATCCACTGGAGACTACAGACCTTAGCAGAGACATTGGAAAATTATTCAAAATACCAAACTCCTCAAGCCTTCATAACTCTATCCACATAAGGTTAAATGATTAAATAAAATTGATGAGAAATTCTTATTATGAGACCCCACTATTGCTCAATACTAAAAACCAAGAAAGCATGCATAGTGTGAGATCTAACTAGAGCCCAAAACATGAAACCATTTAAACATTGATCACCCTTCCCGTTTTTATTTGAGATTGCTACTTATAGGGAGGCATTTGTGGCTGATATGGAGCTTACTGGGGATCAGCTCCTAGCTTTATTTGCAGGGACCTTGTTTGATTGGTCTTGTGCATGGGGCTTTACTTCTAGGGAATCAATTCAGCTATTTTTAGATTCCCTCTCCAGTACATATTTTTTGTTTTCTTTTCTGTTAGCAATTCAAAGTTCAATAAAGACATCCTTATAAAATGCTTTCAATCACCACTGGGTTAAGAAATTCATGTCTGCATCTATTTAGGGGGCTGACCCAAAAGGAAAAAAACTCATGATGAAATTGGAAACCACTACAAGGCCAAATTCCAAAAATGGCTTCTAAATATCAGAGCTTTGAAAAGAGGAAGCTGATATCTTAAAATAACCTGACCACACAGGCCATATGTCATATATCTAACCAATGAATTATAATAACAATGGTAGCTCTTAAGTTGCACCAAGGAAAATTTAATGGCCATACCATTACATATTATGCATTTTCATGTGAATCAAACCATGTTGATTACTGATTAGTTTTTCTAGCGGTACTGGTAGTTTCATGTGAAAAATATACTTTTAATTGCATTCTCCATGTGGAATTTGTTGCTTATGTACAGCTTCATAAACATTTAAGTATGGAGGGTTATCTATATCATAAATTCAGCGCAGGTAAGTAGTTTAATTATTAGTTTCTTAGAAGATTTGTGTTTAATTTGAAGTTGTAATTTAATTCCATAGTTTAAATCATATATTGTGTAGTCAAGTATAATCTTTTCTGATATGTGAAGTCATTTTTCATTTTACTGAAGTTACAAGTTTTTTAGTGAAACTGAAGGACAACTGGACTGAACTAAGTGCGAAGAAAGAAACTGTCCGTTATTTTGATTTTTACTTCTGGTTCTTGAGCAAAAGTGCAAAGAAATATAAATTATTAATTAAATACTGATTATTCTGTAAGAAACACTAATATCTACCCTTATGTTGTAGTTCACCACATATCATTTCTTACGGTCGCTAAATATCTTTCATGTATGTGGTCTATTTTTTAATCTCAACAAAAGTTTCTTATATATATGTGTGTGTGTGTGTGTGTGACAGTGTGTGTTTCACGTGTATAGGGAGAGGCAATTTTCAGAATAGCAGTGTGAGGAAGGACAATATAGTAAGTTAACACACATCTGAAACGTATTAACAAAATAGCATCTCAAGTTTTAGAAACTCGAGTTCCATTTTAAAACTCTCAAACACTCGCTGGACAGCAAATTCCAGAAAATGCCACATAGATCTCGAGTCTGTAAGACTCAAGTTCCACAAAACAGCAAAGACCCAGCAGAACGTCGTTGAAGAAAACCCAGTAGAAGAAAAACAAAGAAACCCAAAGAAAAACAGAGAAACCCAGCAGAAGATGATGAAGAAGAAAACCCAGTAGAAGAAAATCAAAAACCCAGTAGAAGAAAAACAAAGAAACCCAAAGAAAAACAGAGAAACCCAGCAGAAGATGATGAAGAAGAAGAAGAAACTCATAACGATCTGACGACGGAAGAAACAAGAAACAAAGATACGAACTAATCGACAGAAGCAAAAGATGATGAAGAAACCCGAACTAATCGAAAATCAAACAAGAATCGAAGATGATGAAGAAGAAGAAGAAACCCATAACGATCTGACGACGGAGGCTGGAGGAGATGGGACTGATTTTGGTAATAATTCTGGGTTGCTTCAGATCCATAATTTTGTGTGTTATTGCTACATTCTTGGAGAAATGGGTTGCCTCCGTTTGAGATCCACTGAAAATACAGGGGAAGATGAAGAAGACGACGAAGGCTGAGCTGAAAGGGAAAAATGTTAGAACTCGAGTTCCACATGGAATTTTGTTCACTTCAACTTCCACCGCTTGGGTCTTGAGTTTTTAAAACTCGAGTTCAACCATTAATCTCGAGTTTTTAAAACTCGAGATACCAGTTTCCCACTTTCTTTTGCAACAGGACAACTAACGATATTCTTAGAAAATTAAAGTTAAATGGAAAAAAAATTCTGTATAGGGAACTAGGATACTTTGGAGGTCTGACCAAAAGTAAAAGGTTTGTATATGCAAAAGGTAACTAACTTTTCCTATAGTAATTCTGTGATTGAGGATGCTGGAGTTTCTTTAATTATCAACAATTAGAATTCCTTTGTCATGGATATGGAAAAACTTGATAAAATTCAAAACATGGCGAAGGACAAGTTCTGTTTAACAAAAAAATATAGACCAGCCAAGAAATAGAGGAAATATATATATTTTTTTGGTAAAAGAAACAGGAGATATATTACATTTACATTTCCGCTTGATTAACCTGTCTTTGTGGGGCACAAAGCTTTTGATGAGCAAATATTTTCATTAATCAATGTAAAGTATTCTTACAGTTACATGAGTAGAAGATACTGAACAAGCCTAGCAATCAAATTAAAACCTGGAAAAGCTCATTCCTTTGCTATCACGTTCTAGTCTCGTTCTTGAGTGGGGGTTTCTGGCACAGAATTGGGTTCAACACTTCAACTCTCATAGTAGCCCCCCCCCCCCCTCTCCTCCTCTTTTGATTGCCCCTCACCTCTTCCATGAGGATGATCCATTAGATTCATTGCAAGCACAAGATCAGATTGATGTGGTTGCTAACAAATTGATGACTTCTATCAAAGTCCTGATAACAGCCTCCACCTGCTTCCATCAACCCCACAGATTTTGAAACTATAACGGAACAATTTAATGCCAATTTTTATGGAAGAGGTAATCTTTATATTATTCTCATTGAGTATAGACTATGGATATTGCAGGTAATCAACTATGCCGTTTTACAATCTGACTAATTTTTCTATAGGTCGCTACAATTGCTAATTAACAGTCATTCATTTTTTGTAGAAGTTTTAGATCCTTTTTTTTAGGTGAGACTATATTTCTTAAAAAAAAAAAAAGGTAAGTTTTCTTCAATTGTTCAAATCCGTTGACATCTAATAGACTTAGAAAAGAATCAATTAGTGGTCACATGAGAGTAATAGTGGATCATACTAAAATTTGCTCATTGTGCCTAAGTTAGGCACGAACGAAAAAATATATAATAAAATAATTCCAATAAGTTTTTGTAAAGAAAAGAATATGCATCAAGATGTGCAGCATTCTAAGGCGGGTTGGCTATATACTATTGTAACATCTTCATGTTGTAGAACTTTTAGAAGTCAACATTGTCATTGTAACCTTGCCCAATCTACATCTGCTCTCTCTCTCTCTCCCCCCCTTGCCCCCGCTCAGTTGATTTTTTTAAGTTGTTGAATTGATTCTGGTATGTCTTCTTGTACACAGTTATCTCATGTTCAACAATTTTTGGCTACTAATGATGCACAGAATAAAGCTGCAGAGGCTTGGGCTTGTGTCAATAACTTGTAAAACGTTTACATGGAAGTCAACGCAGTTTCCTCAAATTCACTTGGTGTTGGAGATGCATTGCAAAATGTGGGCAGTCTTTGGCAATTCAAGGTAAGTCTGTATATAATATGGTTCCAGTTACTATTTATTAATGATCTCGCTAAAACATTGCCATGATTAGAGTATGTTTACTTGATACTTGTTCCATGTCATTGTTCCTTTAAGATATTTTACTAAAAAATAGATATTTTTGTCTGTTATTGTAGATTTGATTCCCTTATTGTTAGACATTTTCAATATTCTGTTCTCAGTTAGTTTAAAGTGGAAAATTGTGTATTTCTTTAGAAGAAGAGTTTTATTGTTAGATCTTTTTACACACTTATTGAGGCACTTGTGCTTAAAGCGAACTGTTTGTAGGTTTTAGGTATGTCAAAACTGAAGAAGAAATTTATGTTTGTTTTTATTTTTTCCATCTCATTTTTTCCTGGTATGATAAGAAACTTGATTTTAGACATACATGGTTCACATTTGATTTCTACAAGCATAATGGTTAATGGGCTTGAGATTTTGAAATCCAGATTTTCTTGTTGATTTTTCAGAACAAAATAATCAATGTCTTTCATATATATACATATTTGGATAGGTTATATAAGTTTTATTGTAAAAATAATACTTCATGCAAAGATTAAGGCATGCATCTTTGTATTGTGATTATTTATAAGTGATATGTAGTTAAGGGAAATTACTTCTAGGTTTCCAGCTTTGTAAACATAATATCAATGGGCATGAGATTTTACAATCAAAATTTCCCTATGGTTTTCTTTGTTCTAATGCATTCAATGCATTCATCTCTTTAGTATCCTAGTTAGTTAATGTGAAAAAATTGTCTGTAAAGTTGGGGAACCACTTCCAGGCTACTTGCTGCATATTGTCAGAATCCTTTTTGGATGACTTAGTGTGAAAAAGATGGAAGAGGTTAATAAAACTCATCAATATTGTCATCCCAATTGGCACATTGTTATGGTCATTTGTGTGGATCCTTCAGAGGTGATAACTTTATGTTGAGCCTTGTATTTTATCGTGTAACTTTATGTATTATATTGGATAACATTATTGTGAAATAGATGGAATAGATGGAAGATGATAATAGAACTCATCAATATTGTTCAATTTGTTGAAGTAGATAAAGTAGGTTTTGAACATGTAACAGAGTTAGATAAGAATTAATTAGTCGTCACATGAGAGAGATAGATAAGAATCAATGAGTGGTCACCACATGAGAGTAATAGTTGATCATACTAAGGTTTGCTCATTGTGCCTAAGTCAAGCATGAATGAAAAAATCTATAATAAAATATTTCTAATAAGTTTCTATAAAAAAAAGAATATGCATCGAGATATCTTTTTTTGTTTATTTCTTGTTGGGGTTTCTTGAAAGTTGAAACTCTGTCCCTCTCTGCTTTTTGAAACCCCAAAAGGAATAACAAGAAATAAGGGTATTTTTATACCTATGGCTACCAAGACAATACTCTCTGCTTTTTGAAACCCCAAAAGGAATAACAAGAAATAAGGGTATTTTTATACCTATGGCTACCAAGACAATACTAATGTGGCTGTGGCTGTGGCTGCGGCACAGAAGCACCCAAACCCTCCTGCTAAGACCGTTGATACTCCCCTGTTCTCAAAAGGTAGATTTGGGTTTGTCAAGAATATGGGTTTTTCTTTATTTTTTGTGACTTTTCTTTAATTATATGTTGATGATTATTGAATGTATTTAGACAATCTGTTTGTTGGAAGGTTTCTTAGAGGATAAATGGGTTGTTTTGGGGTCTGGGTTTGTCTATTTTTTATGGGTTATTGAGTTCTTGTATTGGGTTTTTGTTTCTGAGTTTGCATGGATATTGGGTTCATGACCTGTGCCTTCTATTTGTAAAAGGGTTACTTAGAATGCTAGATGGGGTTTTTTAGGGTATTGCCTTTTTGTTTATTTTTGAATCTCTGAGAATATAGAAGTTGAAAACTTGTATGTTTGAATTGGATTTTTTTATTTTTATTTTTATTTTTATGGGGTTTGTAGGGTTTCTAATTCAGTTTCCTTTGTTATTGTCTTATGAAACATGTTGCAGTCTGAACTGATGGCCTTAATGGTAAGAACTTTGTGACTTACTTTATATTTTTATTTTTTATAGTCCTGGATGTTTTAAAACCTAAGTTTGTCTATAAATTGAGATTGGTTTTTCTTTTGTTATTGAGAAATAATATAAGGTTTTTAAAAAATTTAGATCTTTTTAGTTCCTTGCTTTCTAATCAACCAAACAGCAAGTTATTCTGGTGATCTAGGGTTTGTATTATTTTTTATTTTTTATTTTTTTGTTTTAAAACCTAAATTACAGATGAGTGGAGAATCTGGCATATATCTGCCTTCCCCGAGGAAGACATTATATTCTGCTGGAATGGGACTATTGCTGGAAGCAAAGATGCTGTGTTTGAAGGAATAGAATACAATATCTCTCTTTATTTTCCAAATGACTTACTAAATATGTGTTGTTTGAGTATTTGTGTGCATGTGCTTATCTCTTCTTATATGTGTTATTTGTTGCTTTAATGCTCATAGAAGCTGCAGGATGAGGGTTTTGTTTTGTTTTTTTAATTTATATCAATTGGTTCTTCTACTTTCTACCCTAAATCAAAACCTTTTTTTGTTTAGTAGACCTACAAATATGTGTAATATTTAATTTTTGAATTTTAATCTTCCTTGTTTATGTTGTCTAGGAATTGAGCCTCATGGTGAAGTTTGGTCTTCGCCCATGCACTTTGAAGTGCAAATTGTTTAAAATTTTGTTAGAGCAAGGAAATGATGGGTTGAAATTTCTGAGTTGGCAAAGTCATTGCCAGTTAGTTACTAGAATATTGAGTTCACTTGTTAGGTTAGGAGAGAATGGATGTTGACCATGTTGCTGTTTATCATTCTCACTATCATCATTACTTTGAAGGATGATAAATTAGTGTTCTGGTGACTTATATTAGTAATGATTTTTTTTAAAGATTGAATCTTGCCAGTACAACTGAAGAACTGGAGTCTTTAATATGTTCATCTCTTTCAAGTCTTTCAAGTGATATTACTTTATTTGAAACCACAGTTGTTGAACCCAAATCCAATTTGAAAAGATGATGATATGGTAAGAAGCAAGAAGAATGTCCTTGAATAATCATATTCATTTTGGTTTCACCAAAGACCTTAAGTAATGTAGAAACATTCACTGTTGAACAGATTTATAGTACGAAGGGATGCAGATCTTTCATTAATAGGTCCTTGCTGTGAAAAAAAACAAAACAAAAGCACTTCAAAATTACCTCTACTCTGATACCAGATCCGGCAAGAAGAAGATCAGTTAGAGCCACTAATGCATTCAACTTTTCTTCTATGCTTAAATCTGAATATTCACTGTCCATCAATCCAAACAACCATACTTCTCCTGGATGGCTTTCATCAATTTCATTGTGTACAATCAGTATGTTATTTCGACTATTATGACAGTTGATATACTTGAATTTTCTTAAATTGGAATTTCCTGATTTACAACCGAATGATCGTTGTCACTACATGGACCACAGTCATCAGGGTCATCATCGACACTTCTAGAGTCCTCAGCGTCAGATTGAAATTCTTAAACCTCCTTTGCAACAGAACTAAAACAAAGATGAAAGGCAGATGATGAAATCATTTCATCATCAATTTACTGGGTCTTCCCTTACGCTGTTGTTGACAGGTTTATAAGTAGTGCACAATATAAGTGTCTTTACATTAATCACATAGTATTTCAATTTCCACTCAATCTATTGATTTTTGTGTGTTTAACTGTAGCTATGATTTTAAAATGGATTTGGTAATGCTGGATAATTCAAGGAACTTTCACTTTCATGATTATTTCAATTGATGATTGTAGCTTATTTAGCTATTTTCTATATAGGATCCAACACAAGCTATTACTGAATGCGTACCTAACATCCATCTTTATGGTTCTGGAGCTAAATTAAAGAGTATGGGGTTCCTATTGTCTCATTCAACTTGGAAAGGCCTGATGGTTCTTGGTTTGGATACTGTGAAGTGGAAAAACTGTCATCCTTATGCTTCTTTGTTGGTGCAGTTGGTGGTCTGGCTCAAGCAGTGAGAAGCTGCAGGGTTGAGGGCTAGCTTGAACAGACTGATTGCTGAAGTACAGCGTTTGAATAAACTATGTGCAGAGAGGAAAGAAGTGAAGATTCTTTAAAAAAGAAATGGAAGAAGATTGAAGAGTTTGATGCCTGCAGATCTGAACTTGAAATCATATATACACTCTTCTTAAAGCTAACATGGTAAGAAATCTCAACTTTACTGTTTGGAGGCATTGTTAGGGCATATTTTGTTGTTTCGTAGAAATTGGGCAGTCTTATTTATTTTGTATATCATTGAGAAATTTAATAAAGCTAGGCACACAACAAAAATTCACAAATTAGCCTACTACCTCACACATGGGCCCACCGCAATTTAAATTATAAATTTTTTTAAGGGTACCTCTTTGCATGGATTTTAGGCTTTGGATTTAGATGTTTGAAAAATCCATGGATTTTTTTTTTTTTTTTGTATAAACTTTCTTGTTAATCCAAAGAAAGCAAATGAACATTAGAAATTCCCAAATTAGAACTTTGAGTAAAATTCCATTTCAAAATTCCTCATTCAGGCAAAACATTAACTTGACAACCAAAAACAAACAGGGAACATTTTTTTAGTTTGTCTTTCATATATAGCCAGGGGGCTCACAATAGCTATCTGGCTTTTACATTCATTTTTCCATTGGTGTTTAGTATCTTATTCATCAATTCATTTATGTCTTGCGGCAATATATTTATATAAAAATATGGATTCAATTTTGCATTTTTGGCTTTTTTTTTTTTAGTTAAGCAACATAATTCCAACAGTGTGTAGCTTAGTTATTTGTCATAAATGATTTTCTGGTAATTTCATTAATCTTGTAGGATGCCGCTGCATTCTGGAATCAGCAGCCATTAGCTGCAAAGGAGTATGCATCCAGCACTATAATTCCAACTTACTTAGTTGTTGTGGAAATTTCCAATGGTGCAAAAGTTCTTATTGATAAAGAAGTTTCTGGTTTCTATCGAAGTCTTGATAATAGCATCTCCATACTTCCATCAACCCCAAAGGTTTTTGAAACTAAAATGGAATAATTCAATGCTAATTTTTATGGAGGAGGTAATTTGTATATTATTCTCATTATGGCCTACGGATATTTTTGGTAGTCAACTATGCCATATTATAACCTGACTAATTTTTCTATAGGTAACTACAATTGCTAATTAGCAGTCATTGATTTTTGAAGTAGTTTTAGATCCTTTGTTTTGTTTTGTTTTTTTGTTTTTTTAGGTGAGACTCAATTGTTCAAATTTGTTGAAGTAGAGAAGAGTAGGTTTTGAACATGTAACAAAGTTAGAGAAGAATCAATTATTTGTCACATGAGAGTAATAGTGGATCATACTAAGGTTTGCTCATTGTGCCTAAAGTCAGACATGAACGAAAAAATTTATAATAAAATAATTCTAATAAATTTTTGTAAAGAAAATAATATGCATCAAGTGGTGAAGCATTCTAAGGCAGGGTTGTCTTTGGTGTCATGATTCTAAGCCATGCCCAATGGTAGTGATAAATTGGAATTGCTAATACTGCCTCACTGTTCACATGTCAAAAGTTGCATTCTTTTCTTTGCATATAAACTTATGCTGATGAATAATCGGTGTGAGAAATTATTATTTTTCCCTGAACTCATGTAACTGCTGAACATCCTAAACTAGAGAGAGATTCATTTAATTTGAAATTGGTGATGGATTGCCATTGTCATGGTCCTCATGGCTCTGGAGATACATTTTGTAAAACTCATGAACCTTTTTCTTAACCATTGCCTGCAACAGCAATTTGCATCTTTTACGGGACCTGAAACCTATCATTTATTGGCTTGAGCTATAAAGTTTTGTGTGGTCCAGATACCATAGATACCATTCTGTCACTTATAAAAAAAACCATTGATAATATTCTGTCAATTCTGTAATACATTGACATTCAAGTTGGATGTCGATAATGTTGTCATGGCCTAATGGGATTCCTAAAATTTGTTACTCATAACTAATTATGATGTCATATATTTATGGGATTCAAATTTTCTTTATGCTTTGGAGCCCCTTAAACTTTTTGTAAAAGCATGAATCTATGAGCTGTTGGACTTATCTTTTTAATTGCATTAGACACTCTTGAAGTCTATGGGGGCTAATGGATCTACTGGACCTGAAGTTGCTGCTGCAAAAAAAAGAATGCAATTTTATTGGTTCTTGGGATCTATCTGCAATTCCCTCAATATGCCGGTTTCAACTACCCTCCAATATCCTACTGGTGAGTTTTGGTCAGTAATATAGAAATGCTAGAGTCATGGCTTATATAACAGACATATTTACCTTCTTTGGTGTTTTAGATATGTTTTTAAAGATTTTGATAGTTATTAATTTTGAAAACTTAAAATAAACAAAAAAAAAAAATGTTTATACACTACATAGGAAGCATGGTTATGGGAATGGGTACAGGTACGGGTACGGGTACGATACTGCCTACATAGAAATTTTTGAAAAATTAGCCCTTACCTAGGAAGCACGGGCATGAGTACAACACGAGTCAAACATTTCAAATGAAGTGTCTCTGCTTCCTAGATAAAATACCTATATATAAATTACCTAGATACTTACACACACACACATATATAAATTAAATTAATTGTCTCTTTATTGTGTTGTGTCCTAATTTTTCACGAATTGCCGTATCTCTAAGAGAGGGAGAGGGGAAGAGAGAGAGAGCAAATAAATTTACAAAATTACGCTTGACCCCAAAACCTATCAAAATTACTTTTTAAACCCCAATTTGTTTTCAAATTCCATTTTTGACCCCACAAATTTTCCAAATTACATTTTTAACTACAAAACTTTTCCAATAGTCACAAAATTACATTGACCCCAAAACCTCTCAAAATTACGTTTTAAACCCCCTAAAGTTCAAAATTTGGACAAAAGTCCTCGAGGTAAAAAGAATCACCATTCCAATTCTAAATTTCAAAATAAAAAGGATTTTCTTCAAGCATGTTAAATTACCGATTGTCCTAAAAGCTTAAGCTATTAGAAAATGGTGAATTTAATCACTTGATCATAAGTCTAACACTCCCCCTCACTTGTGGGCCTAAACTTTCCCTTTATAGGTGGGGGCCCAACAAGTGAGAATTTAACATTTTAAATGGGAGGTAGAGTAAAACCAGTGATCAAACTCGGGATCTCCTACTCTGATACCATGTTAAATTATCGATTGTCCCAAAAGGTTAAGCTATTAGGAAATGGTGAATTTAATCACTTAATCATAAGTCTAACAAAGCATAATAAAATTTTCAAATGACATTCTTCTCACACTTTATAAACATTTAGCCTTTATATCCATTTGTTGTTTCTTTGCATCTTTTAGCATGAGAAAAATGCGTTGAAAGGAAAAAGGGCTAATTGAACTTGTTATGTTATGCTTTGGAATGAGGTTAGTTGTATTTAATTCAAGAATGCAATTTACTTTCTTAGCCAATGCCATGCAATCACATGGATAGCTATACTATTTAATGTTATTTTCTACCCTAAATTGCTAACATGCCCATTCATTTCACATGTAATCTCCTAGGGTAGACTATATGTGCTCATATACTCTCATATTCATGCATTCATGCACCTCACATGCCTTCATGTAATCTCCTAGGAAAGATTATATTCTATGCTCACATGTTCATGCATCTCACATGCCAATGCATTCATATAACATATATCCTCACTTAGAACTGATTATATTCCTTGCTCACATGTCCATGCTTTAGGGTTTAGGGGTTTAGATTTTAGGGTTTAGGGTTTAGGGTTTAGAGTTTAGACCCTTATACTCATTCATTCATTTGTTCCCACTTAGGATAGATCATATTCAACACTCACATGTTCATGCACCTCACATGCCCATGCATTCATATATCAGATGTTGTCACTTGCCCATATGTTTATGCATTCTACTTGTCATCCCTTGGGTTGATTGTATAGGTTCACATGTTTCTAAAATTTGTCAATTGTCAACTTCTTAAGTTATTCATTTGTATGCATATAACCTTTATATCCCTTTGTTGTTTCTATGTGTCTTTTTGTATGAGAAAAATGTGTTGAATGAAAAAAATACTAATCGAACTTGTTATTCTATACTTTGGAATGTGGTTAGTTGTATTTGAATTGAGAATACAATTTACTTTCCTAGGCATTGTCATGCAATCACATGCTTAGGTATACTCTTTAATGTTATTTTCTAACATAAAATTGCTCACATGCCCTTGCATTTCACATGTCATTTCAAAGGGTAGACTATATGTGGTCAGATGCTCACGTATCCATGCATTCATTTGTCATCGCTTAGGATAGATTATATTCTATGCTCATATGTTCATGCACCTCACATGACCATGCAATCATATATCATATGTTCTCACTTGCCCCTATGTTTATGCATGCTACATGTCAGCCTTTAGGTTGATTGCACATGTTCACATGAAAAGGATTTTCTACAAGGAATTGCTAATATTCCTATAGATTTCACATGTCATCTAATTCATAAGTGAATAAAGTAATTTGAAAATTAATAGGAAAGTGGTCATATTTTTTAGGCAACGTTTTAGTGAGAGTTAGAGTTGCATTTTTACTAGATTGTCCTTTAGTTTTATCTCTACTTAAACATAGAGGTATAGAGACATTTTTGAACTAAAAAATGGTGAATCTAAACAGGTGAAGCCCCTTAAATAATAGTATAGATCATATTCTATGCTCACATATTCATGCACCTTACGTGCCCATGCTTACATATATCATATGCTCTCACATAGGAATGATTATATTCTTTGCTCATATGCTTAGATGTCCATAGGGTTTAGGGTATTAGGTTTTAGGGTTTAAGAGTTTTAGGGTATAGGGTTTAGGGTTTTAGATCCATAGATCCACACATTCATTTGTCGTCACTTAGGATAGATTATATTTTAGGTTCATGTGTTCATGCACCTCACATGCCCACCCATTCATATATGATATATCATATGTTCTCACTTACCCTTCTTATGTTTATTTACTCTACTTGTCCTCCCTTAGGTTGATTGTACAAATTCACATACTTTTAAAATTTGTCAAATGTCAAATTCTTAATTTATACATTTGCAAGCATTAACTTATGTCCCTTTGTTGCCTCTTTGTGTCTTCTTGTATGAGAAAAATGAATTTATTGGAAAAAGTGCAAAACGAACTTGTTATGCTATGCTTTGGAATGAGATTAGTTGTAATTAAAATTTGTTTTTAATTCAAAAATGCAATTTACTTTCCTAGCCATTGCCATGCAATTGCATGCTTAGCTATAGTCTTTAATGTTATTTTGTATCATAAATTGCTCACATGGCCATGCATTTCACATGTCATCTCATAGGGTAGACTATATGTGGTCACATGATCATTTATCATCACTTGGGATAAATTATATTTTATGCCTACATGCCCGTGTATTCATATATCATGTTCTTACTTGCCCTATGTTTATGCATTCTACATCTCAGCCCTTCGGTTGATTGTACATGTTCACATAAAAAAGATTTCCTACAAGGACCATAAAATTGTCAAATGACATTCTTTTCACACTTTATAAACTTTTAACCATTGTATCCCTTTCTTGTCTCTTTGTGTCTTTTTGCATGAGAAAAATGAATTTATTGGAAAAAGTGCAAAACGAACTTGTTATGCTATGCTTTGGAATGAGATTAGTTGTAATTAATTCAAGAATGAAATTTACTTTTCTATCCAATGCCACACAATGACATGTGTTAAATTACCGATTGTCTCAAAAGTTTAAGCTGTTAGGAAATGGTAAATTTAATCACTTAACCATAAGTCTAACACTCCCCCTCACTTGTGGGCCTAAATTTTCCCTTTAAGTGGGGACCCAACAAGTGGAAATTTAACATTTTAAATGAGAGGTAGAGTAAAACCAGGGATCGAACTCAGGATTTCCTGCTCTGATACTATGTTAAATTACCAATTGTCTCAAAAGCTTAAGCTATTAGGAGATGATGAATTTAATCACTTAACCATAAATCTAACAACATGCATAGCTATACTCTTTAATGTTATTTTCTAGCATAAATTGCTCAAATGCCTATGCATTTCACTTGTCATCTCATAGGGTAGACTATATGTGGTCATATGCTCAATACATCCATGCATTCATTTGTCATTACTTAGGATAGATTATATTCTATGCTCATACATCCATGCACCTCAGTTGCCCATGCATTCATATATCATATGTTCTCACTTGCACATATGAAAGGAAAGTACTTCTGTATTTGTAATTTTGGTTGTAGGGAAGAAAGTAGAAATCCCAAGGAAAGGAGTATGTATTTATTTTGTTTGGCTCTTTGAGGGAAAGGAAGGAAAAGTTTGTGCCCTCAGTGAATTACATATCTTTGACTATGCATGTTTGTGCCCTCAGTGAATTTAATGGTCTGTCAATTAGCTCATATTTGACTTTTTTTGAGAGAGGGGGGGGGGGGGGGGGATGGTTTACAGGGTCAGTGGGACAGTTAGTGAAAATTTTCTACTAAGCTGTAAAGTTGGACCTCCATCACATCATAAAATTTGATTCTTTAATTGGAGACTACATTTTTGTTATATTGATTATGTTGGGAAAAATACTTACGTATTTGGTGACATGCTTCTTTTGTTCAAGTGCTGATAGGTGATATCTATGTAGGGTATGAACATCTTGCAAAGTTATGCCTATATTTATCTTGTTTGTGTCAGTTAACTTCAATGTGTCTCTTTTAACTAGCTGTAAATAGGCACGGAAGCATCAGCCAAGTACTTGATATGTCTATAAATTTTCTAGGTCCAAACTTCAAAATCAACACTGAGCTAATCATACCATGGGTACTGATTTTCCTGTAAATCTCCTTTGTCCAAACTCCAAAGTCAACCTACTAGAATAATTGTACCATGGGTGTTTTTATCTGTAAAAGAAGTTTGGTTGGTAAATGCAGATTTTAGGCAAAGCTGACTATTGGAGTGGGAGATTTAGTGATGCCTTCTGGGGTGGTCATGTCCATATAAGTGTACTCCCACTCCCTAGTTACATAAAAACCTGGAAAATGCAAACTACCCTCTTGTGGTTTGTCCATAATTTACAAAAGAACCTTACAGTTGAAGCATGGCACATAACCCCCTTGTGGTGCAGATTAATACCCAAATGCAATTTTGAACTATCAAGACATCATAAAAATTAACCTAATCCACAAAAAGCACAATCAAACAAATAACACAAAACAGTAAAGGTAAAATTTAGGAAAAGTGCATTAGGTCCCTCTATTAGATTCAAAGATATGGTTGCTTTGATTTAATTATCCTTGAAAATGATAATATTATTTGTGATTTACTATTAGCTCATACCTTAATCAGGATGAACTATGGACTTTAATTTTTCCTCTTCAATCTGTATGATTTCTTCTGTATATGTTTTTACTTGCTTCTACTTATTAATTTATATAAGATGTAGTTTATGCCTTACGGTTCCGGATATCAATATAATTTTTATGCATGGTTTAATCCGTAGCTTTGGGATGACTCTTCGCGTGAGGAAATATTACATCAATGGAACCAAATGAGGGTATTTTTGTTTGAACAAACGGAATTTAACTACTCTTTTAAAAAAAAAAAAATTTATTTTGGTTGGTTAAGAGGAATTATGATGATGGGTTTTGTTGGTGATAAAAAAAGATATTTGGATGAACAATTTGAAGTTTGAACAATTCAACAATTTCAAGATGACAACAACGTGTACACTTTGTGGGCAGAGGTTGCAGGCTGAATCTAGCATGGCATTGCCGCATTGGGTTACATTCATGGGGTAACCTTCTTTGAGATAAGACTATTTGGCAGAGTTTTGAATTTTGGTTATCCTTCTCGGCATAATGGAAGATAGTATTTATGATACTTGTAAAATTTTCAGTTTGTCAAGGTATCATCCACTTCAGTTTGTCTTGTAGTTGGCATGTCTGATACCAAAGATTTCGGTGCTGCAATCTTCTTTTCTCTCTCTTTCTCCCTGATCAGCGATCTCCCTTTCTCCCTCTTGATCTCTCTATTTCCCCCTCTCGATCTCTCACTCTCTCTCTCTTTCCCCCTCTTTCTCATTCTTGGTTTCTCAGATCTGTCAGATGGGGGTGGGGGTGGGGTTTCAGTTTTGCTTTCTTTCTTTTTTTTATTTTTTATTAATTAACGTTTTTCCTAAGATTAAGAAATAAATAAATATTAATTAAGGTCCAAAACTACGCTGTTTTGGTTAGTTAACAGTAGAAACTAACGGCATATTAACGGGGGACTTGATTGGAAAGAAATGAAATTTAGAGGACTGAAATGACAAAACCCAAACTTAGAGGACTAAAATGAAAAATTGTGAAACTTAGAGGGTTAGTTTTGCATTTTGGCCATTTCAATATTATGTTCTTGGTTGGTTTAAAGTGAAACATTGTGTGTTTCTTAGATAAAGAGTTTTGTTGTTAGATCTTTTATACAATTATTGAGGCACATGTCACGTGCTTAATGAAAGTTGTTTGTAGGTTTCACGTGTCAAAAACTAAAGAAGAAATTTATGTCTGTTTTTATTTTTTCAGCTCCTTTTTCTCTGGTGTGATAAGAAATATGATTTTAGACATCCATGGTGCACATTTGATTTCTACAATGAGTATGCTTTCTTAGTTTTTAGTATTGAGCAATAGCGGGGTCTCACAATCAGAATTTCTGATCAACTTTGTTTTATCAGATAACTTTATGTGGAAGACACATGAAGGGTTGAGGAATCTGTTATTTTGGTAAATATCTTTACTTATTCAAATAAAGATTATCCGTAATTATTTTGGTCATAGATAATCATTCCTCTAGTGTCCCTTAGGTTGTGTTCAGTTGGCAAGAATTTAAGTTGGGAATTTAAAATTCTTGTGAGTTACCAAAATTATGGTACTCGGTTGGGAGGACAGATTTTGGTGGGCCTAGGTGGAAAATTCCTCCTACTCCATTTTCCATCCTCTCTCATTTCCACCAAACCAAACATTGGAAAAATCTCATTTTCCTTCATCCATTTTCCGTCCTCCCTCTTTGCCACCTAACCAAATGGACCATTAAAGACTTGGTGTTCCTATGCTAGTTAGAATGACTAAGTAAATAGCAGTAACTTCTTGCTAGAGTTGTGCCCTTCATTTTACCTTTTGAGCAAGATAACCTAGTGCTCAAGTTGCACAGAGGAAAATTTAATGGCTGTACCAGTACATGTTATGTATTTTTGTTCCTTTAATTATAGCATTTTCATGTGAATCAAACCATGTTGATTAGTTTTTATATTGGTACTGGTAGTGTTCATGTGAAAAATATACTTCTAATTGCATTCTCCATGTGAAATTTGTTGCTTATGTACAGCTTCAAAAACATTTAAGCATGGAGGGTTATGCATATCATAAATTCACCACAGTTTAGTAGTTTGATTATTATTTTCTTGGAAGATTTATATTTAATTCTAAGTTGTAATTTAATTCCATAGTTTTATTCATATATTGTTGTAGACACCTTATTTCATCCCGCAATTATGATGCATACCCTTTTGTGTGTGAGTCCCCCCAATGAGGAACTAATTGAACAAGCATAAACTCTCAAATCTCTCGCTCATCTGTTGTGTTAACTTTGCTCTTAATTTTACTTTTACTCATGCAATCAATCATTCTTGACCTCTATTTTATCAAATTCTCAATTTCAAAATTTACAAAAATTCTTATTTTATTTCTTGTCCAAATCCCACTTTTTTATTTAAACTGGCTGAGTTTTATTTTAAAGTTTAATTACAAATAATTTTTTCAGCCTTTTGTCCAACATTTGATTTTAATGTTTAAAAAAGAAAGGAAATTAAAAAGAGAAAAAAATACAAAAATTGGTGCTGCTAGACTGCTAGTGAGGGTGAGGCATGAGTACCACCCCATCTGCAAAATCAAACAAGAAAAACAGAATTCTCATGTTCACTACTGGCACTGCATTGAACTGTGGGGTTGGCTGCATTGAACCGTGGGGTTCAGTGTAGAAGAGACAAAGCCAACAGCTAGCAGCTTAGAAATAAAAGGCAAGAAGTTAGGAAAAACAGGGGAGGCTCTCTAATGGTTGAAAATTGAAAATCTTTGATAGAGTCTCCGGTGGCTCTATAGTTTTGAAAAGGAAAATCTTTGATGGAGAGAGTCTCAAGGGCTCTTTGATCATCATGCTCTATTGAACAAATTTTAGTGAGAGTCCTAACTCCTAAGAGTAGAAAAACCAAGGGGATTTCAGTAATTTTCAATTTCATAGTTAACATTTACATCCCATTTTTCATCTCTTAAAATCATTTTACCACACATCTTTGTTTCTAGTTCTTTCTAGTTTACAACAAAACACTTAGAGAGATTGAAATATTTTAGAAAGAATAAACCCAGTCCTAAAGGGGGACAAATCTGATAACACCACATCCATTGCAAAACTAACCTCAATCCAAAAAGAAAAATACCAACTTCCAAGAGACCCTAAACCCACAAAATAAAATCCCACCAAAGCTAGAGTTCTTACACAGCCCAAAACTTTCACACTCTGCTTGAAGTTTTCTATTCTTAATGGTTTGGATGTTATTATGTTTGTAAAAATGGAGGTTTGGTGTTAACATTTGAAAACAGGGGAGGTTAAAAAAGAAAAACACTCGGGTTAGATGACTTAAAGCACTACTAGAACATTCTTGATTATGGGCATGTCAACGGGTTGGGTTTTCTTTAGGCAAGTCTTGTAGTTTAGGCCATGATTGAAAATAAGAGTTAAGTTTAGACATGCTTTACATAGTATAATTTTTATTCCTATTGCTTACACTTGTTTATAATTTCTTTTTTATCATGTTGTTTCTTTAATCGTTGTTGGTCCCATTGTATGATTTGGCTTTAGGCCACCATGCCATAAAATTTACCACTTGTTTGAATTGATGTAATGAATTCGGTTAATAATATTGTCTCCATTGAATAATTAATTAAACATTGAAACCGTCATTACTTAGTAAAGACTAGTAGGTGTACTAGGCGAGTGTGGGTGCCTCATGCCTTCACTCGACATAATTTGACCCTTGGACTCGTCCTTGGTGGACATAGATCGTTTTTCTTATGCATTTGGTCAATCAAATTAAAAAGGGTTTGTATTTCTTATTTTGTTTTCCCTTTAAAAAAAAAAAAGTGGCGACTCCTCAATTTTCCAAAATCCATGATTTTCTAATAAAAATCCTCAAAACCAAACCTTTTTTCCTATAAACCCTTCCGAAAGGGCGTCACATGGTAGTGTCCACAAACTAACGATTCTGTTGGGATTAGTTAATAGGGTCAAACTTGAACATATAAGCAGGGGCAATTTTCTATTTTATTAATTATTTGTTGTACAATCTTTAAATTTAAAATTTGTGGTTTGCTTGAATTGTCTAGCTCTTCTATGATCATCTTGCTATGGTTGTGCGTATGCACATGAGGGCAATGGCATGGGTGGATGTGTGAGATTGCATGTGTGAGTAGTTTGTATCCCTAATTACTTCAAATGGTAGCAACTTGGTCAACCCATTCAATGTATTAAGAGATTCAAGACTATGTAGTTCATTTTTCCATGAATTTGCCATCTCCTTTGTAATTCATTTATATTGGGTTGTACTAATTATTTGCTGGATATGGTCCTTGTGTGTACTCATGTTGGGTGAAGGTGTTGGGCGAGTGTTTGAGAGGAAGTGGGCTGGATACGGTCCTTTTTTCCTATAAACCCTTTCGGAAGGGCGTCATGTGGCAGTGTACACAAACTGGCGATTCTGTTGGGATTAGTTAATAGGGTCAAGCTTGAACATATGAGTAGGGGCAATTTTCTATTTTATTAATTATTTGTTGGACACAACTCTCACATACAATCTTCAAATTTAAAATTTGTGGTTTGCTTGAATTGTCTAGCTCTTTTATGATCATCTTGATATGGTTGTGCGTATGCACATGAGGGCAATGGCATGGGTGGATGTGTGAGATTGCATGTGTGACTAGTTTGTATCCCTACTTACTTCAAATGGTAGCAACTTGGTTAACCCATTCAATGTATTAAGAGATTCAAGACTATGTAGTTCATTTTTCTATGAATTTGTCATCTCCTTTGTAATTCATTCATAGTGGGTTGTACTAATTATTTGCTGGATACGGTCCTTGTGTGTACTCATGTTGGGCAAAGGTGTTGGACGAGTGTTTGAGAGGAAGTGGACTGACATTGAGTGGAGCTTCCAAGGCGCCAGTGATCGATTTAGTGTTGAAACAATGTGACAACTCCGGGGGAATGTGCAGATTAGGCATGTGGATGGCATGAATATAGTAAGTTAGGCATAGTTTGAAACTATGTAGGAAAATAGCAACTCGAGTTTTTGAAACTCGAGATTTACATAATAAATCGAGTTTCAAAAACTCGCTTTATGCTCGCTTTGGGATGCTGAGGTGGAGAAAATGCCACCTGGATCTCGAGTTTCTAAAACTCGTTTTAAGTCTACCTAAACTCGAGTTTTATAAACTCGAGTTTGACTATATCTTATTATAAATTATGTAGTTTATACGCATATAACTCGAGTCTTAGAGACTCGAGTTTTATGCAGTAATTCGAGTCTTATAGACTCGATTTCCTCTGGGCATGTTTATTTAAAACTCAGCCCGTGGCATTTAACTCTCTCACATTCTCCACTCTCACTGCTCAACACACAGAGAAAACCTAAAATCTCAGCCTCACTAACTCTCTCACTCACTCACCCTCACTAACTCTCTCACACCACTCACTCTCACAAAACCACATTCTCCACTCTCACTGCTCTTCCCTCTCAGCAAATTCATATCTAAGGTAAGGGTTTGCATAATTTGATTGTCATTATAGTTGGGTATGTTGTCTATGGGTGTGGGTTAAAGAGTTTTACCATTTATTTTGTAGATAGTTAACATAACTTAGTTAATTTATCAATATTGTGAATTATAGAACTTTGTTTTGTTAGTGTTAATTTTTTGAGTATTTATTTGTATAGTTTTTGTTATCAAAATTTTATTCATCATTTTATTTTGATCATGATCTTACAAATTTCTTTGACTTTATTTATCATTAGTTTGGGTATGAAATGGGTAGTGAATGAATGTAATGAATGGGAATGAGTATGTAATTATCAAAATTTTATTCATCATTTCTAGGTTTTTATTTTTATCATGATTTTACAAATTTCTTTGACTTTATTTATCATTGGTTTGGGTATGAAATGGGTAGTGAATGAATGTAATGAATGGGAATGGGTATGTAATTATCAAAATTTTATTCATCATTTCTAGGCTTTTATTTTTATCATGATCTTTCAAGTTTTTTTGACTTTATTTATCATTGGTTTGGGTATGCAATGGGTAGTGAATGAATGTAGTGAATGGGTATGTAATCATGCTCCTCTACCCACCTAGTTCTTTCAGAACCCTTTTAGGCATTATAGGTCACCACACAATGGAGTAATAGATAATTCCGTCTCTCCATCCACTAGGATTAGAAGGTTTACGTCTTGGCCTTTAGATATTAATGGGCACTCTATAACCTGGCTTGAATATGTTCATTGGTAAGATTGCATTACTTTTTTCCCTCACTTTACGACTATGTGATTTAACTAACATAGGACTTGACTTGAACAGGTTCACAATGCCTGATATTGTTATAATCATATACCATGGTGGTCCGCTTAAGAATCCCAATGCGAACAAAGGGATTGCCATTTGAGGGGCCGGGTATGAAAACTTATTATGCCGAAGTTGATCGTAGGTTGAAAACCCTTGATGAATTGAAGATATTTGTCATGGAAGAGTTGGGTAAGAATCCTGATGCGTACAACATGCAAATTACTTATCGTATGCCAAATGAAATCATGAAGCACCGGATTAATTACAAGTATATGCTGATAGAAAAAGACAAACATGTGAAGATCATGTTTGACAAGTTGGAGAGTATAGCTGAAGTAAGTAACATTGAGTTGTACATACAGTTGGAGCCGCGTGCAGGATGGCAAGAGGATATCCACAAACAACTAGAAGCTTACAAGTTGCGCTTCCGGATGCTCAATATGAGTATTCTACACATGTAGAGGATGATGATGTTCATGCCGATGGAGATGATGATGATGATGATGACGACGACGACTATGTTGATGAGACTACTGCCGTTAACAATGATGATGACGATGATGATGACGACGACGACTATGTTGATGAGACTACTATCGTTAACAATGATGATGACGATGATGATGATGATGATGATGATGACGACTATGTTGATGAGAATCTTGCCATTAACGGTGAAGATTTTGCCGATAAAGATGACTATGAAGACATGATTGAGAGAGGGGACTTTCGGGACTTTGGGGACTTTGAGAGGGACATTGATGACGATGAGACATTGGACGGCGGTGAACCTGATGCAGACAATGTTATTAGTGTCCAAAACATTACAAACACAATCCCTGCCTACGCACCTCCTGCGTTGTCATTCTCTGCAAATACTTGGAAAAATATGGTTGATCCTTCGCATATTGAGATGCCATTTGTGTCTACTTGGAGAGAGGGGATGAATTTGTGCAAAGGGTTGACTTTTGCGAGTAAAGTGGAGGTGAAGCGCGTATTAACAATTTGTGCCCTCAAGGAAAACAAAAACTTTAAGATCACTAGGTCGACGAGGAAAAATTTTTGTGCGAAATGCGTGCATGAGTCGTGCAAGTGGTATGTCTACGCAGTTATGAAGCCCGAGCTCCAAAATCTATGGATGGTCACCGTGTATGTGGGTCCTCACACGTGTATACCGACTGGGGTGCGAAATGATGGTAGAATGATGAGTTGTAATTTAATTGCGGCGAGAAATCCATAACAAGTTACTTGAGGATCACACCACTCAAATTAAGCATCTCAGATCTCTGATAGAGGCGAAATATAATGGCCATAAGCCTTCTTACTACAAGGTATGGGATGCGAAACAAAAGGCGATTGCGCTTATGTTTGGAGATTGGGAAGAATCTTACCAAAGGCTGCAAAAGTTGCTAATGGCGTATATTGATCAGGACCCGACTACCCAGTTTTGCTATCGTGTCACACCCACCGATGAAGATCACACCGTATTGTTGCATTATGTGTTTTGGTCTTTCGGTCCATGCATATCAGGATTCAAATACTGCAAGCCGGTTATCAGTATTGATGGGACCCATCTCGTATGGTATATATCTGGGAAAGTTGTTGGTCGAAATGGCAACCGATGATAACAACAAGGTATTCCCTCTCGCCTTTGCTGTTGTGGATTGTGAGTCAGGGTCCAGTTGGAGGTGGTTTTTACGATGCCTCAGAGAAACGATTGGCCACCTGATACCTGACGACGGCATTTGCATAATTTCTAACCAACATCTCGGTATCAAAAACGCCATTGCAAACTGGCCTAGAAGGGATGATGGAAAAGCAAGGGTATTTCATAGATATTGTCTTCGACATGTTGCTAGCAACTTCAACACCCATTTTCAGAACTCGACTCTAAAGTCAGCGGCGTTGAAAGCGGGATATGCTAGTCAGGTAGTTAAATTTGCTACCATAATGGACTCCATTAAGCAGGTGGAAATTGAGGCCATTAGGAAGAAGAAGAAGGTGACGAGGAGGGATGGTAAGGAAAAGAATCAAGATTATCTTCCATACACATACCTAATGAGCGAGGATGTGGACATGTGGACCCAGTCATACGATGGTGGGAGACGTTTTGGAGCAATGACAACCAATATATCAGAGTGTTTCAATGGTGTGCTGAAAGGTGCACGGGGCCTTCCTATTGCCGCGTTGGTTGAGTTCACTTGGAGCAAACTTGTTCAATATTTCCACGACCGGCGCAAAGAATACCATTATGAGTTGTCAGAGGGTAAGAAATGGAGTGAATATGCCTTATCCACGTGGGATGGAAATAAGCGTAAATCTGAGAAACACTATCTCAAGCCATTTAGCAATGAAGAGCTGATATTTCAAGTAGTTACCCAACTCAACGTGTCTAGCGCAGGAGGGGGAAACCACAGTTACGAAGTTCGGTTACGGGAAAAAACATGCAGTTGTGGGAAATGGAAAAATATAGGGATCCCGTGTTCACATGCAATTAGAGTATGTGACTATTTACATATTGATTCGACCACGTATATTCACCCATGTTATGGTTTGAACCATGCCCTTAACACTTATGAGCATGCATTTGTGGTTCCTAAGTCACAGTCATTATGGAGGGATCCCATGGGGCCAAAGTGGTTGCCTAATCCGGCATTGTTGCGGGCCAAAGGTCGACCGGTGAAGTCACGAATAAGAAATGAGATGGATGGAGTGAGGAATAAGGATCAAGAACCGGGATGGCGGAGGGAGGACGCAGATTTGATAGAGAGTCAACCGAAGTAGACATGTGGACTGTGTCATGCTTTCGGGCATAACCGCAGAAAATGTCCGCAGTCCCGCGGTGCTTCCACAAGCGGCCATGTTCCACACTAGGTAGGTTGGCAAAAATTTATGCATCGGTTAAATAATTGTTGTTCATTCGATGTTTACCTAATGTTTACTATCTTGTCTCCTAACGTAAATACTCTACGTTTTTCAGGCATCCTTCCATGGACGACGTTGTATTGGCTCTATGTGAACTTTTTGATTGTTGTTGAATGTACTTGTAATTCTCTATCCAATGTACCTCTATGAAGATTGTGATTTGAGTAGTATGGTTAGAATTGCAAATTAAGTGTGGTTGGACATGTTTAGAATGGTGATATATTGAGAATGACTTTTGTTGTGATTTGAGTGCATTTACATTGTAAAACAATGCCTGAAACAGAGCATTTTCTGCTGGGAAAAAAAAATTTGCCCAGTAAAAATCGAGTTTTAGACACTCGAGTTCCTTGGGAAAAAAAAAATTTGCCCAGTGAAAATCGAGTTTTAGAAACTCGAGTTCCACTGGGCAAATTTTTTTGAAACAGGGCATGCCTCTCTGCCTCTCTGCCTGAAACAGAGCATGCTGTTGGGGAAAAAAATTTGCCCAGCGAAAATCGAGTTTTAGAAACTCGAGTTCCACTGGGCAAATTTTTTTGAAACAGGGCATGCCTCTCTGCCTCTCTGCCTGAAACAGAGCATGCTGTTGGGGAAAAAAATATTTGCCCAGCGAAAATCGAGTTTTAGAAACTCGAGTTCCACTGGGCAAATTTTTTTGAAGCAGGGCATGCCCCTCTGCCTCTCTGCCTGAAACAGAGCAGTTGGGGAAAAAATATTTGCCCAGTGGAACTCGAGTTTTAGAGACTCGAGTTCCACTGGGCAAATTTTTTTGAAACAGGGCATGCCCCTCTGCCTCTCTGCCTGAAACAGAGCAGTTGGGGAAAAAATATTTGCCCAGTGGAACTCGAGTTTTAGAGACTCGAGTTCCTTTGGTATCTCGATTATTTAAATCGGTCCATTTGGTCTGATTTGGTCTAATTTGGTCTGATTTGGTCTAATTTGGTCTAATTTGGTCTTATTTGGTCTAACTTGGTCTGATTTGGTCTGATTTGGTCTATTTTGGTCTAATTTGGTCTTATTTGGTCTAACTTGGTCTGATTTGGTCTGATTTGGTCTGGTCTGATTTGGTCTGATTTGGTCTAATTTGGTCTCATTCGGTCTGATTTGGTCTGATTTGGTCCATTCAGTCCACTTTGTTCCATTTTGGCCGGGAAGATCCATCTTTGTGTACTTACATATATAATTGGAGACAACAAGTTTAGGTTGAGAGCCCTTATTCAAAATCTACATTTATTAAAACAAATTCTCGAGTTTGGGGGTCAGCTGTCCACCATTGCTACACTGATATTCATAGTGCTACATGTGCTGCTCAATAGCTCGGCACTGTTGAACCCTATCTAGTCATATCATTCACACTCACGTCAATACACAGATCTGCATCATTTTGCAATGCACTGTTTTCAAGGATGCAGAAGACCCCTGAAAAGTTTATGATGCATTTAACACAACTCGGTATTGTCTTGTCAAGTTCATGTCAGATGAAACACAAGCATGCTAAATACTCTTCACATGAATACTGTTCAGCTGAATAGTCATGGCAGTACACTGCAACTACGCCTTAATAAGAGAATCTCACCGTGACATTGGGAACATTTGAACAAAAAATTCGTGCGGTGGTTTTCCACTGTATTGACATGACAAGCCTGAATATATTAAATTTTATTATTGAATACACAGTGGAATGAGGTTATAAATGTACCACAATTCTTTTCTTATTCCTACACCACTAACTTTGTAGGTTGAGTAAGCTATGAGTCGCAACGCCTCAACATCATCTCGTACACGTAGAAATAAGTTTCAATCTACTTCAACAAATGAATTATCACAAGTTCCAGCAGATCAACAACTACAAACATACACAGACCACTATGGAGGGAAATGGGTTGGAAAGAAGAGAGATTTCGTAAATATGCCAATATACACGTACGAGAGTCTTGGAAGCGTTGGCCACATCATGGTCGGCAAACCTACAAAACTAAGTACAGATACCACCGCAATGGAGTTCACCGTAGCAGAACCACCCTGGTCAACCCTATACGAGAAGAGGTGTGAGTTGGAGGTGTATTGTCGATGGCACGGGTTACGAGTTCCTAAGGCACGCTCAGCCGAGTTACCTAGAGATGAACTTGCCAACATACTTGCTCGCCTTGAACAAGAGAACAATCAAATGCAAAGGCGGCTAGACCGTTTTCATGCAGTCCAAAAAGCTAGGAAGCATCTAAAGGGGAAGGCGCAAGAGCGAGCCATGAAGTTTATTAATGAAATTACTGCGTTAGATGATGAAAGTGACATTTCAGACTTCTCAGATTCAAGCAATGATGACTTCCAAAAATTTCTACCTACGAACATTCAACGTTGTTGTTGATGTATACACGTTTTGTGCAATACAAAATGTTGTTGATCGTGAGGGCAAATGATCCTATTGTACGTGCACCTTTTGCAAATCTAAAGATGAATTGTTCATTACTTTTGGCTAAGTTTATAGGAAATCACTTGCTCATTTTTTCCCTGTTGTTGGTATGTTATGAAAAGATGTACTTGTATTAGTGTTTGCAAGAATTATAAGTGCTTGGTGAAAATTATGGTCTAAACTCAATATTCCGTGAGTAAAACTCGCTTTTCTAACGTAATACTGAATGTCATTATTTAAATTCTTTGGCAAATTCTTTGAAATCAATTCGTCCATCTCCATTGTCATCAAAGACTCTGATCATCCTTTGGCATTCCACTTCCAAAGGTTCCATGAGCCCCACTAAATAGATCTAACATTTGAAACAACTAAACCACCGAGCTTTTTTTCTCAAATCAAATAATTTCCTACACGTCACGCCTTAACTCTCTGCTTTTGTTTCTTTTTTTTCTTTTTCTTTTTCTTGTAAATTTTAAATAAGATACAAATTTTAACCTTAGTTGAAAATCCACCAAAATTATTGATTAATTATCAATTTATCTCAATTTTGTCTTCCGCAAGATTGTGATTATTAACCACAAATTGGCAATGCACCAAATGATAAAGTGGAAAAAACATCTCCAAAAGAAAAACCATTGCAGGCCAGTTAAGGCAATTTATACTATATAAGGAGTTTACAAATTATAAAAGTAAAAAATAAAATCTTTGTAACTAGTCTCTATAACCCAAACACCCCGTAGATAACTCATTGATGTCATCATGGAAATTTAACCAAATGTGAGATTATCAACCAAGAGCTTTGTGGCTCAATGAATATGCTCGGTCTCTTTTACGAGGAGAACCTAGATTTGAATCCCCCTTTCCCTCACTTGTTTTAAGCAAACTAAAAAAAAAGTGAGATCAACAATTGAACAAAATTTCAAACCACAAACCATATAAAATCTAGAAGGGCAAGCACCTGCTTCTCCCTTCTTGTTGAAGTTATGTGGTGAGAGGAAACACTAGTTGGAAAATTATTTTGTGATGTCAAGTATTCTAAAATCTGACTCAGGACACTTTTTGAGACATTAGCTCTTTCACATGCAACACAACATGCTATAAACTCAAACATATGGCCTATGTCTTTCTTAGAAGGCCATTCTGTGAGCTTAGGCTGCTCCATCTACTTGGATGTCTGTTGCAACTTCTCCACTGGTAGGCCTGTAAAATTTCAATGCAAAACCATTCCATCAAACAGCATAAAGCGAGAAGATTTTGTTAAAAAAATGAAATCCATGTTCTCTTAATGTTTATTTCAAACCCTATGACACAATGAATTAAATGGAAAAAGGATTCATATGTTTCAACAACTAGACCCTTAGGGCTCCTATTCAACCCTGGGTTGCACTTGCACCAAGCCAGCACTACATTTAAGTCATGAACTTGCAGCTGAACTTATGCCAAGCAATAACAGTCCCATGATAATTGAAGAATATTGTGGCCAGTGTTTTGAGACAAATTTGTCGTTATTATCCTTGTTGTAAAACATGTATCAATTTAACTATCAAACAAGGAAAATGTAATCACTCCAGGTATCATATAGATTTTTCCACAGTAGTCAATATATCAAAAATAATAGTAACATAGACAGGATACTTGTTCACACGGAACATCTCAACATGCAAATTCAATAAGATAGCCCACCTTGTGCTTAAGAAAATCTGCACAAATAGTGAGAAGATAATTGCAATCAATCCACTAGCAGAATGGCACAATATCAATTGTGAATGTAAAACCAACCACCCCCCCCACCCCCCGGGTTAAAAAAAAAAAAAGTTCCCAAACAAAAACAGCCATACATTAAATTCATCTTGTATCTACATGTAAAGAAACAAAGGGAACCACACTCGCACACCTGTAAATCATCTAACTCCTCCCTCATTGAATCAGTGTCTTGCCACTGAATGCTGACTTGTGTGAATGTCCTGAATAGTCAGAGATAAATTGAATGCTGACTTGTGTGAATATTCAATTAAAAAAATTTAAGAAATAAACTGCTAATAATTGTGGAGAAATTTTATCAAAAGGGTTAATAAATCAATAGCAAATCTTGTTTTCTTTCTGATAAGTAACATAATTTTATTCAAAAGATGAACTACTTCAAATACACAAATGTGCCCTAAGTGATTACAATCTAAGATTCTAAAGATCTAAAAATTCTAGAAAGGAGGATGCAAGGATACTACACAAAATAGTCATTCAGTCATACCTTCCTTCAACTAAATTACTTTAGAACGGATTTGGGGGTCCAATCCCATCAAAAGTTCAATTCCTCCTCTCATTCTCCAAAATACACATAATGGTAGCGCTTTCCATATCTTGGAACTCTTGTGTTCCAGCAACCATTGTAGTCTTCGGCATAAACAAAGCTACCTAGAATGAAGCAAACACAACTAACCAAATATTCGGCCACTTAACAGTGAAGTAAAAGGTGTTTCATTGACTCAATCTTGTCATTTTATGAATTTTTATTTTTCAGTTTTGTTTTATTTTCTTGTTAACCCCACAGGCTTGTAAAGAAGTAGCATAATGGCCTTTTTGAGTGCTTGCCAAAAATCCAAACTTTGAAATTTGGGGAGAATTTCTTGTGAGTATATTTAGAAATTTTAAACTGAATAATTGGGGCATCAAATTCTATTACAAGGACTAAGCCTGGACTACAATAATGTTTCATTGACACTAAGGCCGATCTTACTTAAGCTATATCTTGTATTCCTAAGCACAAAAAATTTCAAATTCAGTATTATCCTAAAAATAAATTTATTAAAATAAATAAATAAATAAATAAATAATAATAATAATAATAATATTATTATTATTATAATAAGGAATACGTTAGGTGTTCCAAATATTTTCTAAAAATTCAGCTGGAGGTTAACAGAATGTCTATGCAAAAATGCTAAAAGGAACAAGAATGAGAATAATGTCTACAGTTGGTCTTTAATAGCTTTAAGTTCAGTTTCATTCTTCAAAGTACAATTGCAAGATCCTGTTGGCTTTTCTATATATATATATATATGTGTGTGTGTGCTGCTTGGCATTCCTAATCCTATATTACTGGGAGTCCACAACTTTCAACCAGCAAAGTCAACTATGAAGTGCTAGCCAGAGTGTGGAATCTTTCTTTAGTTTTATGCTAAGGAAACTCTAGGTGTGACTACTTTAGGCTTCCTCTTGTTCTTCTTTTCTTTCTTTTCTTTTGATTGGTACATCACATGCACAGACACCCAATGAGTCTTGAAACCAGGATAGACTTTCTCTTGCTATCCTTATTCATTTTTTATTTTTTAGATACAAAAGCACACCCAGACCATGAAAGGAAAGGGAGTTTCAGCACCCGTCAACCAGCATGCATCCCCAATCAAGGAAGAAAGAAATCCCATCATTTCTTCAGCACTGTTGTTTTACTAAATAGAAACCTACTTCCTTGTATCTGAAAATGAAAATTCCAGTGCGTTTTCTCATTGTCTATCCTGCCTAAGATTTCTGCTTTGAACATCTTCTGACCCAATGAAAAGAGCATTCCCAATTAATATGATCAAAAGAACAAACAGAAGAAATAGTATGTAAACCCATTTCAAGGAGCCTAGGAGATATAACCAAGATATAGCAAAATAATACAGACCAAAGATGATTTCCATACCTCTTATACCAAGAGAAATCATTAGGTATGCTTGCTTTGGCGTTTTTGAGATGATCAAGTTGCACCAAGACATCAAGTAACTTCAACATGGACCTAAAATAGAGAAAGATGTCTTAAGGGGATAGCTACTAGCCATCATCACTTGAAATGAGGTAGTATCAAAAACAGAAAAACGAGGAATCAGTTCCAAACCAAAAATAAATATATAAATAAATAAAACAGACCAGAGATGAGTGATTGTCGGGCCATTTATGCGGCGCTCAGGCCTAGAAAAGCGTTGCATATCAGCAGCTAACTGCATCACAAAACACCTATAATCGGAACTGGAAGTTTGAATCAAGCTTAAAAACAGAAAACAAAAGAGTAAACAAATAGCTCATACTTTTGATGCAGCCGATGCTTGCCATCGTTGAATTTCACGCAAACGACTCATCTCCAAGTCCAAAACTTGATACGTTTCCAGATACAAGTCAGCTTGACTTTGCTTCATAGAATCAGGAAGCTGCCAATATAGATTTTTATTTATAAATTATCATAATCCCACAAGCCAATGCTGATGGAAGAGGATAAATTTAATTTTTATTCTATATTAATGAGTGGGATCCAACACACAGATTTATTAACTTAAATAGAAGGTATAGAGTAAAGACAGATACAAAATCAATACCACCCGCAATGCAAATATGATAAATTACTAACAATCCTAAAAGCCTAAGCTGATAGTTATCATTCAATGCATATTCCAACCATACAGCAGTCCTCGGGCCATGATAAAGTATATAAGTGACTGAAAATATACAAACTAGGAACTTCATTCATTTTGAAATACCAGATTTTTGTGAAAATGTAAAAGAACTTCAAGTTCAAACAGACGGGAAGGTTCTTTCAGGTTAAGCCGCACACACATTTATATATATATATATATATATATATATATATATATATATATATATATATATATATATAAGCATAAAGGAGTAGTTTTAGATAAATGATTGCAGGCACAGTTCTCCATATAATGCTAATTAGCAACAATGACCATGCATACACTTGATGTCCAGAAAAGAAAAGGAAAAAAAAAGCATTACAAACTAAACCCAAAACTGACCTGAGGAAGCGCTTTGACACAACTGCGATATGTATAAAGCACAGATGCCATATCCTTCCCCTCTTGGATAAGGACATTCTGCACGTCTTACAGAGTCACTATCCCATAAAATGACAATAGTAGAAAATTTCTAAAGAAGAATGAATCAAATTGTAATTATAGACTTCAACTTGCATTTACATCTGACATTTAAACATCCCAATTTTCTGAAAAGAAGGTAAATTCTTCGACAATAACTTCTATGCTTTCAAAAGACAAAGCAAATTGAGAAAACAAGAAGTGCATACCAGCTGATTGAGAGCTTTTGTGTCCTCTGATAAAGATAGGCGGTATGCAGAAACGTCACTGTACTCTACAAAAGGAAGCATTTATTAATTACAGTTCAAACCATACTATGCCCCCAGAAACACACAAGCACATGTTTGTGCGGGAACCTGCCTGTGTGTGTGTGTGTGTGTGTTCTAACCATGCTATGTCCCTAGACACATACATTGCTCAAAGAAGAACAATAAGCTGTGAAAGAGGATCTTACAAAATCAAAAATAAAATAAAAATAGAATAAATTCCTGGAGAAAACCCATTTTGAGCTCTCCGAACAATTATCCTTGCATTCAAACATGCACTTATTCCTTTCCAACCAAATGCTCCTCATCACAAACAGGAACACTGCCCTCCAAGCAATAGTATTCTGTCCCTACCACAACTCCTCACTGAGAACTCTAAAAGCCTCACAGACATGCCCTTCAGAACTACAACCCTTCATAAAAGGCATAGCACTGCTCATATGTTCCACATAGAAAACAAGAACCTCTACTCAAAATCCTATCTTAAGCAGAAAGCATTTTTGCACTGAATAAAATCTTGTTTTGGCCCTGGGGAACCAAAAAAGTTCCTGCCAGGAGGGCCCTTTTTGTACTGTTAGACGTCAAAGAAAACCCACCCCCAAACAGCAACTCAAAAAGAATAATATAGCAGAAGAGCCTCCTTTATATAATCAAATAATGTCCAAAAGTATTTTATATAAACAATTCAAAGGAATTTTTTACAAAACCTTTTGAGCAAGAACTACGCTTCTTAAGAATAACATAGCATGCACATCAACTATAAGAATGTGATGAAGGGTGAGGTCATGGGTTCAAATAACTTATTAGGTGCATGTATAATTTACAAATAAATAGTGCACATTCCTAATAAACCGATTTGCCTAACTTTATAGAACAAAGAAGGCAACAGGAAAATCAATAGTCTCGTGGAGGCAATGAGAAAGGCATATTGCACGAGGTACGTGAGTTGCTTATCAAAAAATAGTAAGCACTGAATTTAAATGTACAAAATTTAGCATGTTGTCTTCCATTAATCCTAATTCCAGATGCAACAAAGAAAGAACATAATTCAATGGAAACAGTGTCAACACTCTAGAATACAGCACTTCAAACAGGAAAAGAATGGTTACAGATGCAGCCATACAAAGATATATAACCAAGATAGCAAAGACAACAGCAAAGCCTTACCAAGAAGAAAGATACAAAAATGAGGGTGAATAAAGTCTCACTGATATAAGCTTTGTCTTTCCCAAGTTCCTATTTTCACATAAAGATTAAATATAAGAAAAGAATTCTACAATAAGAAGTACATTACACAAACCGGGAGAAAAAAGAGAACAAATTGATACAGACCGGAAGAAGAAGAAACCCAATATCCTGAAGTAATGGCCCTGGCCGATGTAGATAATGAACTCCTCGAGCAGCCAGACCATGTATGTACTGTAAAAAGAAGTATACGTCACTTATTAGGCATATATAAAAGAACAAAACAGCATAACAATTCAAACAAGAAGAACCACACAAAAACAAAGCTTTGAGGAAGGGTGGAGAAATCAAGGACTTGGGTTTTCTCGTACATACATTCATCTTAGTTGCTATAAAGAAGTTTATTAAAAAAAAAATAGTTGCTATAAAGAGTACCATATTCAAACACACTAACAAATAACCAATGCCATACTTCTAGTAAAAATTGTAAACTTAAAGCTGTAAAAATATGAAGCATCAAACACACACACACAACAAATAAGAGCCCCAACAGGAAAAAATATCACATTAGACATTACCTCTGTAACAAACCTCTTTTTCAAGGTTCACCAATTTTGCGTTTTTTAACTCTCGTGTAATGTTTGGGCGGGGGAGGAGGCTGCGGGGCATCATCCTTAGGCTCATCATCGTGCTGCAAAGACATTAGATGCATACAGTCAATATTTGGTGTAATGATAAGATAAAATGAACTGCAAAATAGGCCTATACATCGTAATTAATGGTATCGTACCATAGAGCTGCCTTTGTGTCCTATTTTGTGTCCACCTGTCCCACAAGTGGGAGCTCTTCTAGCACGTTGCGGTCGACCTCGTGGGGGTGAGGGCTGATGAAGGGGATGCTCGTCTGGTACATCAGTATCTGGCTGAAGAGTGTCAATCCTAACTGCAGGTCCTAGAGGGTCAGATGAGGATGAGGTAGGTGGGTAATGATGCTCTGTGTACAGGCTAGGAGTGGGGATCATTGTCATGGGTTCAGTACGGGGTGGGTCTATAGGCAAAGTGGGTGCAGTAGAGCTAGTGGATGGGTTTGAGGGTGTCTCGGGGTGCATAGGAGGGGTTAACTGAGAATGAATACCGAGATCGAAACTGGGCTGTGAAGGTGGGGTGGGTGAAGGGACCTCGGGCTGAGGAGATGCATCTACCATGGGTGGAGGGACCTCAGGCTGGAGAGATGCGTGCGGGATGGGTGCAGGTATCTCAGGACTACTTACAACCTGAGCGGTTGTTGCACACCGACCACGGCCCCTAGCTGCACTTGTCCTTCGGCTTGCTGTAGCAGGCCGACCATGGCCCCTAGTTGCGCTTGTGCTTGGGCTTGCTGTAGCAGGCCCACCACGGCCCCTAGCTGCAGTAGCACGGGTCGGTGTACGTACAGGTGCTGCGCTTGTGCTTGGGATTGCAATATCTGTGATTCGGTCTCATGCCCATTGTTTGCCTCTCCATTTGGTGCGGGACCACCACCAAGCCCGGCCGGATCATTTAGGATGGGTCGGTCATGGTTGTGGGCTCGGCTGCCTACGGGAAGCATCTCCGACGGCGCTAAATGGCTTTCAATCTGAAACCGAGAAAGAACCAGTACAATTAAATTTGAGACATTTACGTATCAATTGTAGAATGGATAATATAGTATAGTACTTATTAATCTACCCAAATACTCAACTAAGATATATCTAATTAGAACACATTACCGCTATATCTAATTTTGCGCTGTTGCGGTCGACATACTTTCGAGTGACTGGACGGTACCAGCGGTAATAGTCATGATCGCGAGGCATCTCACCAGTCTGAGGAGGTGCATGGCAAAGTCGTTGTTGTCTCGCATCCCATGTAAGGATATACGGTCCATGCTCCTCCCTCCAATTCTTCTCCACCTTCCCACGCAAGTCTATTCTATGCAGTCTTTCATCGTACACAACATGGTCGGGCCACTCTTGCGCCAACCCAAACTGACGAAGGACACGATCTGGGTGGTGTATCTCTACTATGCAAAAACACACAAGTGGCACCCTTGCCGTCCACGTATCCCTCCCTGCAACGCAAAAGTCAGGAAGGTGGCCGAAGTCTGCCTCGTATGGCTGCCACACAATCTACAATAGAAACAAAAAACAATTATCATAACATCAAGTTTATTAAAACAAAAATTAACATAACCAAACATAATTTTTTTTTGCCATACTTGGTCCGGCTGAATTCTAACTAATTGCTCGCGATAGTGGATCAAGGCCATGCCGGATGGCCTACTCTTCGAGCTTGGCACCCGCACCCACCTACAGTTAGAAGCGAATAACATAAGATAAGATAATACCCATGTTATAGTTACTAAGAAGAGTACATTGCACACACAATATTAGAAAAATACTTACTTAAATGAAAGTGGAGCATATGGCCATGGGCCATAATCACATCCAGGTGGGGGCTCTATCCTCGGGCACAAGAATGGCAACCTTGCCCATGCCCAATACTGGACCAATGTGCACGCCCCACCAATCTGCGATGCCCCTTTCTCGCTTGCCCGACACAACTCTCTGTACAACCAGGCCAAGCAACCACTACCCCAACTATACTGTGGCGGATCACGAAGGTCACGCAGGAACGCCAAGAACATCAAATGCACCCTATCTCCCGACTTGTCCATGAAAAGCTTATCCCCTAGCAGCGCTAAAATATAGCACCGAGCATACTGGTGTATTTGCATCTCTGTTGCGTCATGAGGCAGTGGCACTGCAATGGCGTGAACAAGGCGGCTGATGAGAATTCTTTGCCCCACCAAAGTTTTGTTGTCATTCGCCGGAGTAAAACCAAGCAACTCCATGCACAGATCTCGCCAATCCCCATCCACCACAGCAGTCGGCCCAACCAAGACCTCACCGTCTATAGGAAGTCCGAAAATGACCTCCACATCTTGTAGGGTGATTGACATCTCACCATGTGGAAGATGGAACGTATGCGTCTCCGGCCGCCATCGCTCAACTAGGGCCGAAATTAGGCAATGATCTATCTCTCTGGAAGGGGCCCTAAACAATCCTTCCAGCCTTAGCAACTTGATAATGTCAATCACCCGATTATCTTCCATCTGAATGCTTGCCATCTCCTTAGTGCGACCACGGCACGTAAGTGGGCCCGGGTCCTGCAAAATCCATAAAAATTATAGCGGTTATTACAACTACAAATTGTGTTTTGAAAGAACTTGCTAACTAAAAGTCAAAGACAACGTAAAAATTAAAGCGATTGTTAGAACTAGATATTTCACCTCGCCATTCCAAATGTCCTCTGATCGATGATATCGTTGTCGCGTCAACAATGACTCGTCAAGTGGACCAGGGTGCAAGACCTGTGGCTCGTCATCAATCCAAGGCTCCATACTGCAAACATTTAGATACTCAACTGTGAGATCATTAATAGTGTGGGGGCGAAGGAATGCTATTCTACATGCAAGGAAATGTGACTAAACATGAGATAGATCCCCATTCAAAATAAGACTATATATTGCAACATCTCAAAATGGAATACAGAAAAAACTAGTTGGGACAAAGGGAGGAATGATTTAAATGGGAATGCTAAAACAAGAGTTTTTGGATACTTATAATTGAAATGTGTTTTGATGTTATGATGCCCTTGAAACTCAAACTCTGTTTTATGACACCAATGCACCCATCTGTATACCGGAAAACCAAGCTCAACATGATGAACTGAATAGATTAAGGTGATTGTCAAATTGTTAAGGTAAAGTTTAAATCCAAAGAGATTTGTTTAATCTTCTGAAGACAGTAGTGTGACAGTCTAACAGATG
This sequence comes from Castanea sativa, assembly GCF_040712315.1. Classification (NCBI taxonomy): domain Eukaryota; kingdom Viridiplantae; phylum Streptophyta; class Magnoliopsida; order Fagales; family Fagaceae; genus Castanea; species Castanea sativa. Next base: position 42,645,401 of record NC_134017.1, on the reverse strand, counting down.
TTGTCTGTTAAACTTAAAGAGTAGTTAGAATTATCTTGCCTAGTATACTAAGAAATTTTCATAATATGGGAGACTCAAAAATACCAAAGATTCACCACTATAGTTTCCATTTCAGTTTGAAAATTCTAATTTGAATAGGATTTTTGTTGATATAATTAAAGCCTTTGTAGTTGATTTTGACATGATGGGTTGCAAAAAATAATGGAAAATCAGTTAAATTTTGTTGGGTAACAGAAATTTTATTAATTAAAAATTTACTAAGAATTCATGGTGAAAAAAATTATGTACCTTATTCATAGTATAGAAAAGAAGTTTTCAAATATGAAAGTGAAGTGTAAGTATGTAGTCCAAATTTTGTAGGGGGGGAAAAAAAAAAAACTTACGGACATGTTATTTTATTAGGCTAAATTAAGTAACCTAATAATTTAGTGATAAAAACAAGTGTAACAACTTGTTAGATTCAAATAAAAGTATGAAAAAATTCAAAAAATAACATTTTAAAGCATATGTTTTTTACAATACAATAAGCACACTATATTTTATGATTCATAAACTCTTCCTATATGAAAATATTTACACACAATACATTACGGCCACTGATGTCTTGTATAACCATTGTTGATTCCATCTATTAGTGTACTTGGGAGTTTGATTTTTTGCATTCAAATGGGAATAGAGTGGCCAAGCTGATGGATTTACATGGTAGGTCTTGTTGTAATGTTATTGGTTAGAAGACATACCTCTTGGTTTCTGTTGTTTTAGCATGATGTCCATTCCTTTTAAGTTAATGAATAAATTTTTCTAACATTTTTTCAAAAGAAAAGAAAAAAGGGGAAATAATGAAAGCTCTTCTGCTTTCTCTCTTTTCTCATTTTCTAGTTTAGAATGAACTCTATCAGCCTTCTCTCTCTCTTTCTGCCCATGTCTCGATCTGCTCTAATGGTTATTGTCTCACTTGATCAAACTCCTCTAATGCTTGTTCTCTCACCTGATTGAACACCGGTGACATAAATTGGTGGTCATCAATGCTGCTGGAATTATAATTTCTTTGCTCTTTCTCTCTTGGTCAAGTATGGCAGCCTTTGACCCTTTCTCTTATCCATGAAGGCTTTTTTATTTTTATTTTTATTTTTTAAATTGCTACGTCTTACTAAGCTGAACTGCGGGAACGACGGTGTGTTGGGGCTTTGGCCCCTTTCTCTAAGCAAAGCTGCTTTCATTTGTTAAACATCATTGTTAAAAGTTAAAACTTCAAACATAGTTACATTTATTTTATCATTATAACTATGTTGTTGTTAATGTTATGTTATTAAATAATGTAGAAGAAGAGTTAGTTGCTTGTTTTCAATTATTGTTTTTAGTAGAGCACTTAGTTGCATATTTTTAACTGTTACTTTTAGTTGAATTTTTTTGGATATGTTTTCAAACACCTTTGTGGTTACTCAGTTAGAATACGTAAAATAAACATAAATATGCCTAAAAATATGTAAAATATACCTACACATGCGCTCGCGCACACACACACACACACACTTATTAATCAATTTTGTGTCCCCACCATGTTGTGTCCTATTTTTTCAAGAATTGCTATGTCATCATGCCTCATGTTGCATCTGTGTTCATGTTTCTTAGGTTATGACTTATGAGTTCCAAGATTATCCATATTATATGCTTGCCAAAAAAATTTGAAGGATTTGAAGAAGGATGATGATTATATTGAATAAGCTGGCTTTTGGCGAGTAAGTGTTAAAAGAGTAGCGTGTTGGTTGAGATTCACGATCTAGATCTGAAGGAAGAGGGAGTGTGTTATTTCTTGAAAAGTGGTCAACTATAGAGGGCCTTAAAGCTAAGTTAGATATACTTGTTAACTTTGAGTTAATTTCATGGTTGTAGAAATCTAGTTAGTATGGATTAATGAGGGGAATAATAACACAATTTTTTGAGTCCAAATTCTCTCAAAAGAGCTAATTTTGTTATGGAATTTAGGGTTGAAGTTGTAATTTCTATGAGAAGACAGAAGTGAAGGATGAGATTTTTTTGTTTCTATTATAACCTTTACAAATGTATATGTTGATTGGAGATTGAGGATGGATGGTTTGCATTTTTTTATCTATTGATGAGGAGGATAAGGGAAGGTTAGAGAGAGCATTTGATATGGAAGAGTTGTTAGGGGCTCTAAGGTGTATGTGGTGATAGAACTCTAAGACCCTACGGTTTCACTATGCAATAATGTTAAAGTAGATATTATAATGTTCTTGGAAAAAATTATGACATATATATATGAGAAGCACTTAATTGCTCCTTTACTCAATGATGTCTAGAGCTCAAAACATTAGTGATTTTGGTCAGTTAGTTTTGTTGGAAGTGTGTGAAAAGTGCTGGCCGAAGTATTAGACAATGGACTCAAAAGGCTGTTTCACAAAATGCATCTGTTGAGGGTACACAGATTTTAGATTCCATCTTTGTGGCTGACAAATATCTGGATGGTAAATCATAAGTCATACCCCATAGTTATTCATCAGTTGGATATTAAAAAAGCTTTCGATCATGTTTATTGGGATTGTTTAACTTATTTGCTATGAAGGTTTGGTTTTGATGGAAAATGGAAGAAATGGTTTCTCTCTTGCATTTTTATGTGAGGTTTTCAATGTTAATTAATGGCTGCCTCTGGTTTCTTTAGTAGTTAGAGTCTTGAGGTCAGGTGATCCGCTTTCACTTTTATTATTCATTCTAATAATGAAAATAAAAAAGGTAATGAATGGGGTTATGGTGGGGGCCTTGTTATCTGGTTTCAGGATATGAGGAGTATGGTAGATTTGGAGAATTTTTTTTTTTAATTTGTTTTTTTTTTATAGTAAATAATTCATTAATAAAGCAGAGTGGTGCTACCAAAGTACACTGATGTATACAGGCAGCAAAGCAAACTAATAAACAAATGAAAGCTCAAGGTATCTGGGAACTCTAGAAAGTCTGCTATAGAAGACAAGAGGACATGTCGAAGTCCATTTGTATAAGGTCTTCAAAAATAGGTATTTCAATTTCAACATGTGTAACTCTTGCCCCTCAAAGCAACGTGCATTCCTTTCCCTCCAAAGACACCACATTAGATATAAAAGGAACAACTTCACAGATCCCCCCGTTACTCCCCTTGCCAAAATGCCTTGTCCAACATGATGACTTCTCCATCACAGAATAAGGCATTACCCAAGAGACACCAAACAAGAAGAAGACCATAGATCACAACTCCCAAGCTACCATACAATGTAAGAAGAGATTATTCACATTCTCTCCATGGCTTTTACACATAAAACACTAAACTACAATAACTACCCCTTGCTTCCTTAAATTATCTATTGTCAATGTCCTTCCTTAATGCTGCACACTACGAGAAGAAAGCCACCCCTCACGGTACTCAAGCTTTCAACTTCTCTGCAAAGGCAAAGCTATACCTCTTCCTCCAATATTTTATAGTAGCTCATCACTTGGAAGCCTTGTTTTCAATGAGATCCACTTTAATTTATCTACCTTCCCCATGTTGAAACTTTATTTCATATATATCTTCCAATAATTGTGCCATAGATTCTACTTCCCAATCATGCAACACTATGAATAGAAGATTCCAATAAAATTGATCATTTCTGAACTTTATATAGTCTGCCACTCTGGGCTTTGTATCTCTAGTGATTAGAAAAAGATTGGGATAGCTCTCCTTTAAAGTAGTCTGACCATTCCACAAATCATGCCAAAGATGAATTTTAGATCCATCACTAACATCATATATGATAAAACGTTCAAAATTGTCCCATTCTCTATAATATGCTATCACAAACCCACTCAACAGGATTGCCTAACCTTGCCCGAACGCCAGTTCCCCAAGTGGTGCTATACTTTAAAATCCATTGCCCTCTTCCATATACATTTACTTTTAACACATACTGCCACAACCACTTTACCAACAATATACCCCAAAACTAACACCAAGTTGATCGAAAATACAATGCATGTAGTAACAAACCAACAAGAAAACAGAATATGCCAGCAACCCAAATCATACAACAAGTAACAAACCAAATTCGTCTAACTTAAATCTTACACTAACAAGAAAAACTAAAGCACTAACAACAGACATTATCAAACACAAACACTTGGCAAAACCCAGATGGAATAATTATTTAAAAAGCTCAAAAACATACCTGCAAACTTCCGTTGAAGGATCGCCTGAAGCCGGTTGTGAGGAAAGAGGAGACCGTTTGAGGGTGAGGGTGATTTCCGTTGAACGCCAAAGGGTTGAGGGTGATTTCCGTTGAACGCCGAGGGGTTGAGGGTGACTGCTTTGGGTGTTTGAGGGAGAGTGTTTGAATTTTTAGTGAGAGTATTTCAGAGAGAGAGTGTGAGTGTTTGAGTGAGGTTGAGAGAGTGTGATTGTTTCAGCGAGGGGTTTGAAAATGGGCGTGTAGATTTCGAGTCTTATAAACTCGATTTCTACGTGGCTACTCGTGGAAAATTTGTCCACGTAATGGTATTGCCGACCACTGCAAATCGAGTTTTAAAAGCTCGATTTTTTTTGGATCTCGAGTTTATAAAACTCGAGATGCTAGTTTCCTAGTGACAACTAACGAAAATGTTAGATATCTAATGGTAAATGGCAACAAAATTCTGACAACTCCTCTGCTCTCTTTGTGGAGCTTATTCCCACCGCCTCGATGGACTTACTCTCTGTTAGGGTGGAGGGATGCCATCTTGACGAAGCGATGAGAACGATGGAGGCTCGCTTCTCTAGTGGCTTGGGTTCAGTGGCTATGGAGATGCTGATTGTGTCTATGGCCATTGATTCTTCTCATCGTTTGAATTTTGGGTCTATCAAAATTGGTTTTTCCTCTCTTGGATTTGGGTAATGAGATGAGTTTTTATTCCAGGGAGAAGGATGACCTTACAGAGTTGTCAAGTGAGGACGAAGAACAATGGTGCAATCCCCAAGCCGAGATGGTGCTGACGAGCTTTTGGATGGGGTTGAGTTGTTATAGGGTGGTTCTGAGCTATAACACCCCAAGCCCATACCAAGGATTTAGATGCACGATTTGTCTTATAAATAATTAACAATAATATAATAGAACATAGCATAATTATATATCCACAAATAAACTTCAAACCATCAAACTCTTTCTTATAAAATCCGTGAGAACAAAAACTTTAACAATAAAATCTCCAAATACAACCTTAAAGAGTTTCACAAATGTCAAACTCACTATCTTAAGAAACATAAAAAAATAGTTCATCAACTAACATAGCTCCAAAAGAAGTCTTCAATTTAGAGCTCCAATGATCTACCACCAAAAGATATTCCATTGCTCTAATTTGAAAGGGTGGAGAAAGGGGGGGTGAGCTAAAAGCTCAATAAGAGACTACATAACATGAGGATGTCTCTTAAAACAAAACAATAGTATTATTGACCAAATATAAGCTTTACAAAACATTTATAAATAGTTTTGATGATAATATAATATACTTTGTAAATTTGTCAGGAAGAAAACATTTAACTATAACACTGTAATCAATAAACTAGCCTCTGAGCACGTGCTCATGTGCGTACTCAGAGGCTCTTCTATTTTTTGAGTAAGGGTTAATTTGGAGTATTTATTATAATTTGAAATTAATACATTTTTCAATCACAAAAAAAACCTAGGGGTGTGATGAAAAATTATTTAACCACACATAATACTCATCACACCTCTAGGTTTTTTTGTGATTAAAAAATGTAGTAATCCCAAATTATAATAAATACTCTAAATTAACATTTACTCAAAAGCTACGTATTTAGTCCCTATCATTTACACCATATTTCAATTTAGTTCCTAACCTTTTGATTATGCCAATTTGATCCCTAACATTGAAACAACTGAAAGTTTAAGGACCAAATTATAATACAATGTAAAGAATAAAGACCTAATATAAAATTTATCCTATATTCTATTACTGCAAAATTTTACCATTATTCTATGTAAGACATAGGATCCAATCACAAAAAACCTAGGGGTGTGATGAGTATTATGTATTTCTAAGTGATAATGTTTACCTCGATGTTTTTTTTTTTTTTTTTTTTTTTGTGATTGGAAAATTTAGTAATTCCAATTTATAATAGATGCAAATTATTATCCTTTATCACAAAAAATTGAAGAGTGTTTGAGTATACGCATAATAATTTCAATCTATTATAACTTTGGATTACTACATTTTTCAATTAGAAAATACCCAGAGGTGTGATGAAAAAAATATTTCATTCACAAATGCAAAACACTCATCACACCCCAAGGTATTTTGTGATTGGAATTTAAAATATTTAATCCAATTATAGACTTATACGTTTGTCCACTAATATAATGCATTTGCAAATTATTGACACAACCAAAAGTTTCTAAGGCTAATTCCAAAAACTGAACACCAAAATAGCGTTGAAAGAATATGGGTGAAATAATTTTTAAGTATATAAATCTCATCACAAAAAATGAACATCAAAATAATATTCATTTTTTGTAGCTAACCTTATGACAGTTTTAGCCGTTTTAGTAGTTTTAAATATGCAATTTTTGTGGAAAAAAACATATGAACCTCATATTAGAATGAGCGAAAAATTGTGACACTAAAAAAAAAAAAGCCCTTTTGTGCATTTGTTCAATAAAATTTATGTAACCGTTAACAACCAAAATAGTTAAAAAGTGTAATGAAACCTAGCACCAAAAAAAAAAAAAAAAACTAACTAATGATAGTATTGAAGATTCCATTAAACTCAAATATTTGGGAAGTCCACATGGTCACATGCGAAACCCACACAGTCACATGAGAATCAATTTAAAAAAAAAAAAAAAAAATTATATTTACAAAATTTTTCTTATTAAAAAAAGTTTTTTTAAAAAAAAAAATTTATGTTAACATAATGTTTTGCATAACTTATAAATAGAAAAAAAAAGAGAGAATAAAATGAAGTTAGATTTAGCACTACTAATCTACTATTGTTCATCTTTCACTCTATTTATTGATATATTTGATTAAAATCCATCTGTTCATACAATAAATAAATAAAAAAAAAACAAAAAATAAAAAAAGAAGAAGAAAAAACCCTCCAAATTCCAGACCAACAATGAATCTCTTGGCTTCTGGATAAATGTATTTGATGATAGATGGTGCTAGACCAAACGATCTAAAGATCTAACTATTTCCCAATGGCGCATGATCTCCATAAATTTTGAAGTCCAACCTGTTGATTGAAGACCGTGAAGTGCAAATTCGAAGTCCTATCGAAGATTGAAGTGCAGGGGTGAGGGGGTAAAGCTCATCATCATAGGTATCTGATGAACTTGCTCATTAACCACCTTCAGCAAAAACCAAAAATAGTTAGCACTAACAGCCAAATAAAATATTTCCGCCCAAAAGAACAAAAAAAAAAAAAAACTCGTCAATTAAAAATACTACTTTTAACATTATTTATTTATTTATTATATAAATCATGTGTTTAGGACCTTTTGGTTTGTCTGGGTACAGAGACCAAGATTATTATATAAAAAAAAATTGATGCATTCTCGAGAATCTCTTCCACTACATGAGTGAAGGAAGTAATTTTGAAACAAACATTGTCTCAGTAGAGAAGGATCTCAACCTCACCGTCCGACTTTCTCTAACCATTCATCCATTCCTTCACAATCCTACTGGACTTCCTCAACTCGCGGTGTTTGTGTAAGGAACCTTTATTTCACCCATTGTAAACAACACCTTATGCACACTTCCATCTATGTCTCTGCAAATCCAAAAAGAGATGATAATAAAAGATTTTATTTATTATTTTATAAGAAAAATAAAAGCTAGGCAAAGAACAAATTATCACTTTAAACATGACAAAGGCACATAACCTATAACGCTATAATGAGGAAAATGTTAATAAAAGGCATTAAAAAAAAATTAATTGCAAGAGTAGATGAGGATTGTGGATGAGTATTTCATGCCTAGGACGAGGACAGAAAATAATCAAAATATCGTAGTCAATGGATAAGACAGAGAAATTGAATAGATGAGGTAGTAACAGTTTGCAAGTTCCGTAGCTTCCTTAAAATAATGGTAGTGGGTAGTTTCTGAAGTTGCAAAAGATGTGAAGAGTGGAGTTGTTCGAAAGTAGTTTTTGGATACTATTTTGTAGACAATGTTTGTGGGTACTATTTTTTTTTTTTTGATAAAGTAATTTGAAAATTAATAGGAGAGACTCTATTTTTTAGGCAATGTTTTAGTGGGAGTTAAAAAAATTGTATTTTTACCCTATTGTCCTTTAAATTTGTTTCTACTTAAACATAGGAGTGTAGGGATATTTTTGAAAAAAAAAAAAGAATCCAAACAGGGGAAGCCCCTTAAATAATAGTATAGATGAAATAGTAACTACTTTAATTGGCCAAAATACACTAAATAGGTGGAAACAATATTATTATAGTAATAAACAATTTTTCCACTTATAAAAGTTAATAACAATAAAACAGTAACACTCGGTGGGTGATTCCTATGAGGAACAATAACACTAACCTCAAAGAGGTAACACTGGCTCCAAAGAGCAAAGGATAACACTGGCTTCAAAGAGCAAATAATAACATTACACCACACCACAATAACACTACTTTGGCCAAAGACCAACACTTAAACCCTGTGTTGGCAAAGGTTGCAGACTGTCTAGCTGACCGTTTGAAAACATTCTTACTTTATTACAATATTATCAATACAAATCATATATCATATAATGAATACTTTCTCAAAAATATAGTTTTGAGTCATTCTTAATATATACAGTTTCAAAGTAACATACAAGAAATAATAAAATTTAGGTATGCATAAAACATTGAGAATGGAATAAGTTTTTGAAACTTTCACTTTTGCAATTATGTATACATATAAATATATTTTTACCAAAAAATATATATAAATATTATTTTTTATGGTTAATAACATCTTTATTGATAATAAAAGTACAATGAGTTTACAATAGTAAACTCACTGCACAGCACAAAAACAAATACAAACCAATCAAATGGAAAAACTAACAGAATTAAGGAAGTCAAACAAATAGATACAATGTGTAAACCCCCATATATGAGATCACTCAAACAAAGTCCTAAGTAGCAAAGACTTCACATGATCTATAAGTCTCTCAATTTCCTCAGAAGTTCGGGCATTGCGTTCCTTCCAGGTTAACCACATAAGACATGCTAGTACCATATTCCAAACATTTGAAGGATGAATCTCCAACCAATTCCACTATGCAGAGAGAAGAGAAACAACAGTCTTGGGCATTACCCACTGAACTCCAAACAAAGGAAAGACTTCACTCCACAAGGTATGAGCAAACTTAAAATGGAGCAATAAATGATCCACAGTTTCCTCTTCACATCGACATAAGCAACACCAATTAACAAGAGGCAAATTCTTCTTGACAAAGTTGTCTATTGTAAAAATCCTACCCCTAGCTATTGTCCATAAGAAAAAAGCCACCCTTTTAGGTGCCTTACCACACCAAATGCTCTTCCAAGGAAAAGACACTGACGGAGCTTCCAGCAATGAATTATAGAAAGAGCGCACATCAAAAACACCACTTTGATTCAATTGCCATATCATGGTATCATCACTCCCCCTAGGTAATTTGGATGAAATATGCGCAAAGAAATAAAAAAAAATCGCCATCTCCTAGTCTTGAAATTCATGATGGAAAAGTAAGTTCCAGCTTTTAGCCTTCTACCACCCCCATCAGGTGTAAAATCAACCATATCAGAAATTCTAGCTTCTTTATCCACAGCTACAACAAACATTTTCGGATATAAATCTTTCAAAGCAGTAGGGCAACCCCAAGGGTGATGCCAAAATCTAATATGAAAACCCTCACCCGTGGCATACAACATATGACCAAAAAAGCTCCCAGCCCCCTTCCTAATGCTCTTCCACATACCACATCCATGTGTCCTTTTAACAACTCTAGTACACCATCCCCCACTGGCCTCCCCATATTTGGAAGCTATAACTTGCCTCCATAAATGTGTGACCTCATTCCCAAATTGCCAGATCCACTTCCCAAGCAAAGCTTGGTTGAATAGCCCAATCTTCAGACTCCCCAAACCACCTGCCTCCATTGGCCACACAACCTTCTCCTAAGCAACAAGCGAAAATTTAAAGACATCAGTAGATCTCGCCCAAAGGAAATTTCTTTGAATCCTCTCTAATCTGTCCGCCACATGTTGTGGAATAGTTAACAAAGATAAATAATAAGTGGGGGAGGGTTGATAAAGTACTCTTCAATAAAGTAAGTCTACCCCATTTTGACAAATATAACTGTTTCTAACCTGAGAGCTTTTTTACCATCCTTTCAATGATAGGGTTCCAAATAGAAGAATCCTTATAATGAGCCCCCAAGGGCATACCCAAATAAGACATGCACAAACAACCAACCTTACAACATAAAATACGAGCTAAGGCATCCAAATTCCTAACCTCACCCAAAAAAAAAAAAAAAAAATATATATATATATATATATATATATATATGTGTGTGTGTGTGTGTGTGTGTGTGTGTGTGTGTGTGTACACACACACACACACACATGTCTTGATAAATGTCATGTTTTGAAGTCCACTTACCTCTAATCGCTAAACCAAACTTCGCTTCAACTGTCTGGAGCGATGTCAATTAGAACCTAAATAAAGGATCAAATGACTCTATAAGAATGGATACACTAAGGCAACAATGAAAATATAAATTTCACTCATAAAATTCATATCTCACAACCTATACTAAAAGTAAAGCTAATTTAGCACTCAATTACTTTATCAAGTACTCCAAAAATCAATACTTGCACTCAATTACTTTATCAAGTACTCCAAAAATCAATACTTAGTAAACATTTCTAATGAGCCGAATATGTAGATATCTATGTTATTTAATTCTACCATTACAAGTTGGCTTCCAAATAATCATATGCTTGTAGATCATATTAACCCAAAATATATTATAGCATCCATAAAAATCTCTACCCGTAGTACTTAATAATCTGTAGCACGTATTGACAAAAATTTAGAAACTTGAAACCATGTTATAGACTACAAGGTTCATAAAGTCAGCACCACTAGCAAGCTGCGTAAAACCCAGTAACAAATCATCTAAAAGCTCAAGTCATGAGTTCGTATGGAAAAATTCATGCAAATCTAATAGACTACACTAGCTTTATAGGTTATTCCCATAGATCTTTTAGAGAGAGGTATATTTGAACACATTGATGCAAAAAATTTTGTTTCTTGTAATTTTGCAGTCTCTCTCTCTACGTTTCACGTAAAAAAAACTGTAATTTACTTTTCAGCTTTACATGTTAAAATTGTTTCCTACTTGGGCTGGAATTTAAAACCCACTAAAACGTATCTCTTTAGCCTTCAAGAAGCCCATAAAACTTAAATATGCTTCCAAGACTTTAATTTCCACTTAAACTCAAATTAAGGTTTTTATCTAAAGAATTCCAATAACACTTAAACTCCTAATCCAAATAGGTTTTAATCTCTTACCTCTTTCCTTAACTGATAAGGAGACTAAAAGTTTTATATAAATAATTCACAAAAATAACTCTTCACGTTACATCTTTATTTATTTTCTTTGTAGATGTCATAATATGAAGTAATATCACCTTCAAAATAAATTAAAATATTCATCAACTACACTCTAGAAGCAATTAAATTAAATTTAAGTGAGGCGGGTGTTACAGTGGGGACACAATGGAGTTAAATCTAGTTGTTTTTTTCATGGGGAGAAAGATAGCTGTTTTCTGGAGTGTCCACACCCTTATCTAAGTGGGATCCTAATGAGTAGAGGGAGTTGGTGGTGACCTAGGAAGTTGAAGAGGGTGAAATTATGGTGTCAGAGGTGAAAAATTCGAAATGGGTGGTGAGCTTGATGAAAAAGTTCCTGCAAAATTGTGGGTTTTCCTATTGTAAAACATGAAGCTCAATGTATGGCTTTGTTTTGTCTTCTGGAACTAGTTGTATCAATGTTGGGTCTTCTTGAGTGAAAAAATATAATTTGGTGTTTGGGTTTGCACTTTGCAGCTTTGTTTTACAAATTAAAAAGAGATGAAAATGATAAGGAAGTTGGCTTCCTTCAAAAACTCTACTTGGTAACCTACCCATTTCTTCTCCCTTTCTCACTTCTCACTTCTCAGTTTTTTTTTTTTTACTCATTACTTGTTGATGTAGGACAACCACAATATTTCAATAGAACAGATAAACCCTAGGAGTCAGCACCTAAGGGCTGCTTGGAGTCAGCACCAAGCAAACTGGAGTTGGCACCAGTGTGAAAGAAATAGAATAATTTTATAACTCTCAAAAAACTGTTTTACAATAATCAGAAAAAGGTCTTAAATAGCTAACAATAAAATGCATAAATAAACCCTAATTATTAAATTCTCGGGTTTGCTTAATCTTAAGCCCAATAACTAACGGATTCCATCCATAAGGTCATAGGTTGGACCGTCTTCTTTTTGCTCTTTCTCCCATACATGCGTATAATTGGGGGCTTGTATCTTGTGTCCGCACCAACTCCCCCCGAGTGAGAAGAACTCGACCCCATTGAGTGGAAATCTGAAGAACTCTGATAGTACTTCAGTAAGTTAGGATCTAGTCGTTGTAGCTCATCTCGAGTAATCCATGTGCAATCAGACTACGATTAACCACCTTAGTTTGACTATCAGTTTGAGGATGAAATGCCGTGGAAAATTTCAATTTAGTGCTTAATAAATGCCACAAGGTCTTCCAAAAATAACTCATGAAGCGAACATCCCTATTAGACACTATAGGGTTGGGAAGACCATAAAGTTTGACAATCTCATCAAAGTAGAGTTTTGCAATCTTAGAAGCATCAGAGGTCTTAGAACATGGCAAGAAATGAGCGATCTTAGAGAAGCGATCAACAACTACTAGAATAGAATCATGCTTCCTAAAGGTGTAGAGCAAACCTAACACAAAGTTCATACTCACATCCTGCCACAAGCGAACTGGCACAGGTAGAGGCGTGTACAGGCCAATGTTTTGTTTACGATGTTTGGCTAGTTGACATGTACAACACTAACCAACTATCTTATCAACGCCCTTCTTAAGGCCAGGCCAATAGAATTGATGTTCCATTTCCTCAATTGTTTTGTCTTGGCCAAAATGACTTGCAAGGCCTCCCGCATGTATCTCCCAAACTAGGAAATCTCTCACTGAAGACCGAGGGATACATAACTTGTTGGCTTTGAACAAGTAACCATCTTGAATGGTATAATCATCTAGGATTGGCTGTGAGACATTACTTAGGTTAGTGTAGAGCTCTCCAAAATATGGGCATGACTCATAGTCATCCTTGAGTCATTCAAACCTAGTAAGCTTAACACTCATGATTGATAGCAAGGACACCCTTCGACTTAGTGCATCAGCAGCCTTATTCTCAACTCCTGCCTTATGTTTCACCACAAAGTAGTAGCGTTGCAAGAATTCAACCCAACTACCATGCCTAAAATTCAGCTTCTTTTGGGAATGGAGATAGCATAAAGCGTTATGATCAGAGTAGATAACAAACTCTCGAGACAACAAGTAATGGCGCCAATGCCAAAGAGCTCGAATAATGGCATAAAATTCTTTGTCATATGTGGAGTACTTTTGCTTAGCATCATTCAATTTCTCACTAAAATAAGCATTTGGGTGGCGCTCTTGACTAAGTACTCCCTCTGTACCAATACTTGAGGCATCACATTCCACTTTAAAAGGCTTGGTAAAGTTAGGGAGACGCATGATAGGTGTCTCAATTATATTTTGTTTTACCTCATTGAAAGCCGTAGTAATAGCTTTTGTCCAAATAAACTCTCTTTGTTTCATGTAGTCAGTGATGGGGGACATAATGGTATTAAACCCTTTGATGAATCGACGATAAAAGGAAGTGAGCCCATGAAAGTTTCGAATTTCATGGATATTTTTGGGCTCGGGTTAATCCACAATCGCTTGAACCTTTTGGGGGTCGGCAGATGCTCCTTCAGAGGATACTATGAAACCTAGGAAGATGACTTTATTGGTAAATAAAGAGCACATCTTGAGGTTACCATATAAATTCTCCTTCCTAAGGGTAGTACAAACTTGAGTTAGGTGGTTTAAGTGTTGCTCTCTAGACTTAGTATAGATGAGGATGTCATCAAAGTACACAACCAAGAATTTCCCCATAAAAGGCTTGAGCACTTAAGTTATCACTCTCATAAAGGTACTAGGAGCATTGGCCAATCCAAAAGGCATGACCATCCACTCATATAAACCATCTTTCGTCTTGAAGGTAGTTTTCCATTCATCACTAGGACTAACCCTAATTTGATGATTGCCACTTTTCAAGTCTATCTTGGAGAAGATTGTTGCTCCAGCCATCATATCCAACATGTCATCTAACTGAGGGAAAGGAAAATGATATTTCACAGTGATCTTGTTGATGGCATGAATATCAACACACATTTTCCAAGTTCCATCTTTCTTTGGAGTTAAGAGTGCAGGGATTGCACAAGGACTCATGCTTTTGCGAACAAAACCTTTCCTAAGTAGTTCTTCAACTTGCCTTTGCAAATCTGCATCTTCTGCGGGGTTCATCCTATAGTGAGGTAAGTTAGGTATTGTCGCTCGGGGCATAAAGTCTATGGTGTATTGTATGTCACGCATGGGCGGTAAATGATTGGGGAGTTCCTCAGGGAACACATCCTTAAATTCTTGGAGCACTAACTTCATGTCCTCAGGTTGCTCCTTACGGGTCTCTCCATGAAGTTCCCTAACAACTAAGACAAACACAATGGATTCTTGAACTGCTACCCTTTCAAATGCCTTTGGGCTTATGATGTTTAGGTCTTTCACCTTTAGTGCTTTTGTCTTCTTGCTCATGTCGATTGGCTTGGGTTATAAAGGATTAAGCACAATCTTCTTACCTTCAAACATAAATGAGCAAGAATTGGATCGCCCATGTAGGGTGACATCCAAATCATAAAGCCAAGGTCTACCTAAGATAATATGCCCCACATCCATGGGAATTACATCACACCATATTTCAGTCTTGTAGGTGAGGAATTGAAGTGGGACAACACATCTTTCTTTTATGGCTATGGAGGAAGTATCCACCCAAGAAACTTTATATGGGTTAGGGTGTGGGATCAATTTCAAGCCTAGGTGGGAAACAACGTTAAAGGACACCGCATTAATGCAACTCCCACTATTTATAATAACCTTGCAAGTTTTGTCACCACACTTAGTGTAAGTTTGGAAGATGACACTCCTTCGCTAATCATTAGTTTCTCTCTATTCTGCCAAAGCACACATTACAACATTCATTCTAGAGGCACCAAAGACAACCTTGGAATCATCAACCTGGGAAGAGATGGCTCTAATGCACGCCAGATAGCTAGGATCAAATTCCCATTCTGCCTCAACTTCTTGGATTTCTTCAACATTTGGATCATACACCAGCTCCTCAACATCTTCTACCTTTTCATCATCTTCTTGAATGACAAGGGTCCTAGAGGGACATCTAGCTGCAATAAGTCCAACCCCATTGCATTTGAAGCATTGGAGGCGAGAGCCTAATCTTGAGGGCTCATTGATCACACCTTTTCCCTTGTCCTCTTTTTCTGTTGGGATGCTATTGGGATTGACCTTAAGGGATTAGGCAAGTCTAGATTTGCTACCAAAAGGTTGAGGGTTGGTAGGAACACTCTGGACCTCAAAACGTCACCAAAAGATAGATTTGGATGCTAACTCACAATTCCTAGCAATGTCATATGCTTCTCCTAAGGTAGTGACTCCTCGGGTGATAATCTCGCCTAGTAGGTTAGCATTTAAACCTTTCTTGAACCTCTTAAGTGTGACAACCTCTTCCTCGACTATTCAAATTCGCCTTTTGAATTCCTTGAATTTCTTTATATACTCAGCCACGGGAGCAGTGCTTTGTTTTAGGCGATCCCATTCCTCAAGGAGGGAGCTCCTAAAAGTTGGAGGAAGATAATTCCTCAAGAGTGCATCCTTCATCTCAAGCCAATCAGTAATGGGGGGCTCATGTCGTTGCCTAAGGGTTTCCTCAAGGTCCTCCCAAAAAAGATCGACTCTCCCAATTAACTTCATCCTGGCATACCTCACTTTCTTATTCTCAGCCCAATGGTAATAGTTAAAGAATTTCTCCATTTGAGGTAACCAATTGGTGAAAACCCATGGGTCTAGGCAACCATCAAAGGTGGGTGCTTCTATTTTTTCTTTAGACATCCTATCATCATAATCCCTAGGGCCATTGCGATTATAGTGATCATGTTCAAAATTTGGAGCCCTATTAAAGTAATCGTGGTTATTTTACCTAAGCATGTTATCTCCTTCATGGTTATGGTCTCTCTTTGAGATGCTTCAATTTGCTCAACCCTATCCAGTAAAGCTTGGACATTTTTTGCTAGGCCTCTTATGGTTTGCTCTAAGGAGGGCCTAGACTTGAAAGTGGATTGATGTTCAAGGTTTGACATGATGCGACTACTACGTAAATTCATGCAACACTATATTTATGAATTCTGTTGAGATTCCCAAAGTAACCAATTCTCAATGTAAAATTAAGGTCAAACAAGAGTACAAGTAGAGAGTATATCAATGAATCAAAGGAATAAACTGCAGTAAAGTAGTGGCAGTGTTCACAATATTGAGAAATAGCCCAAATAAAAGTCAAATTCCAATAAGCTCCACAATTAATAATGAGAATCATATATTTTAAAGAAAGTGGGATATGTCCTTTTTTTTTTGTTGGAATTTTAGACCAGTGGGGTATGGTGAGATATGCACATAAAAAATATAAAGATGATGTCTTTTTAATGAGACAAAATTGAACCCACTAGAAGGAAAGTAAGAGTTGTACCTTGGTCAGTGGCCAACTTATTGTGCTAGATAGTCACGGGCTTGGCTTCTCAAGTGAGTGGATTTGACTGGGACAGAGTGGACCTGTGGAGAACAATTCAAGGCCCAACAGCAACAATAATTTCTTTCTTTTCCTTCCTTCTTCTCTCTCTTTTTTTTTTTGGTGCAAAATAATAAAGTACATGATGGACTTTAAAAGAAAAGAAAATACAGTACTCTTGCTTAAAAGAAACTACAGACACTAAAAAGAAAGTCGGAAACTAGAAGAGACACAGAATCTCAAAATGAAAAAAAAAGAAAAAAAAGTGCCCATCGGTGGACTTGCAGTGCTCTAACTGATGACTGTGGCGGTGCGAAGACAGAGGAGACTACGGTGGCATGAAATGGAGGAGTGATGCCCTTAACGGCGTTGGCCAGGGTGAAGATGGTGTCGGCGGTAGGCGGTTGACGGGTCTGCAATAGGTGGCTGATGGGCTTGTGTGGGTTTTTTTTTTATATAGTTTTTTTGGTTTTTTTGGTTTTTTTTTTTTGGTGTGGTTTGTGGGTTGTGGGTTCTGTGATCAGAGGCGAGCATAGATGGTGGTCACTGGCTTGGGAGGCGTCGCTGGCTTCTCTGTTGGCTTGGGGGTGAAAAACTCATGTGGGTCTTAGGGGTATATATGGATTGTAGGGGCTGGTTTGGGCTTGTTCAAGATCTCATGGGGCAAAAACTTGAAAGGTACCGTCATGTTTGGTTGGCTTGCTCTTTTGATGGTTTTGCTTTCAAGTGGTTGTCTACGGTTGTGTTGTATGGGCCAGAAGTCTGCTCTAATACCAAAATTGACATAGGACAACCATAGTATTTCAATAGAATAGATAAACCACAAGATAAACCCTAGGAGTCAGCACCTAAGGGCTGCTTGGAGTCAGCACCAAGTAAACTGGAGTCGGCACCAGTGTAAAAGAAACATAATAATTTTTTAATTCTCAAAAAACTGTCTTACAATAATTAGAAATAGTTCTTAAATAGCTAACAATAAATATATAAAGAAACCCTAATTATTAAATGCTCGGGCTTGCTTAATCTCAAACCCAATAACTAACAGGCTCCATCCATAAGGCCATAGGTTGAGCTGTCTTCTTTTTGCTCTTATTCCCATACATGCGTATAATTGGGGGCTTGTATCTTGTGTCCACACCACTTGTACAATTATTTTATGCACTAATTTTTTTCATTCTGATAAAAAATATTTACAAACCCACAAAACTAAAATGTTTTATTACTTCACAATTCTTTTTTCGAAACTGCTAGAATTATAATTAAATAATTAAACTCCTTATTTCCTAACTACTTAAACTTTTGAGACAATCTGTAATTTATCAAAGTATGAGTTTGATTTCAGTCTCCACCTTACCTCCCATTTAAAATGTTAAAAATTCTCACATGTTGGGGGTCACTTATCAAGAAGGAGTTTGGGCCCACATGTGAGAGCTTAAGCTTTTGAGAATCGGTAATTTGTCATAAATCAAAAACTTTACATGTATAATTCTTAGTTTCTTACAAAACAATGAATAATCATTCATTATTTATTTGCTTCGCTACCTACAGATTTAATGCCTTAAATTCCATGATAACTTTTGTGCCATAAAACTATATAAGTTTCACAGAGTCACATTACACCACTCACTATTGTTTGAGTGGATGTCAGTGTTTGGATTATTTTCCTTCTCAACCCTATTAGATTTTTTTTTTTTGGAGAAGGAACCATATTAGATTTGATTCATCATTGTCCTTTTAGAATTTGATTTTGATTTTGATGTTACCATAGTATACATCCTGTGTGCTTGGGCTACACATATTTTTATTTATTAAATATTGGCTGAATAAGAAACCTGAGTTTGAATCATGCCTACACCAAAAAATTAATCAGTGTCCTAGTCTTATGGGAAAAGGAAAATCATCATGGAGCAGACACCGCATGTTCAAATATTTTCATATCTCTTATAAAAATTTAATAAATTTTTTTATTTATCATGCTTTAACAATATAATTTTACAATGACTATTAGAAATCTTTGTTTCTTAGATGTCTTAACATACTGAACTTTTGTTTTTAATATATATATTTTCCTTTTTAGTATATCCTACAAAAGAGGTGATGGAAGACAATGATGCTGCTTTGGGGTTGATGTACAAGCAGGTCCGGTGATGGTTTATTAAGAGGAGGAGAAGGGATAAAAGAGAAAATGGAAGTATTGTACCATCACATTCCACTGCAAGGTAAAAGAAAAATCCCATTCTTATTACAAGGGCTGGGTTGGGGACTATTGCTGCTAGAAAGGTACTTAAAGGAGACCCCTTGTTGCCTAAGGCAAAGGCTTCTTTGTCTTCAATATCCAATTGCCCATCTACAGTTGAGACCTGGATTCCTAAGAGAGAGAGAAAACTTATTCTTCTTCAGCATTTGTTTACTTCAGATTACATTCTAAAGAAGGTTTTCCGCAAGGAGGGCCCTCCTCTTGATGTGGAATTTGACTCTCTTCCTTCTCGGGCATTTTGCCATCATATAGGTACAGGTATCTCCAAATATGATTATTTATGTAACAGATAGCTCTTGTTTATTCATATTGCGATAAAATTAGGCTGTTTTAATTTTCTTTAAATAGCATGATAAATGAAGTTGAAAATGATAAAGGAAGCAGTTGGTAGGGAGTTCTAATATTGTTTTTGATGCTAGTAAAATTGAACTCACGGTAGTTTTGTTCTCCTACTGGAATTAGGAAGGCACAGTTAACATGAAACATGTCTTTGAGCTCAACCAAGCAACTAAGCATTCTCATATTTTTGAGACATCAAGCAGCTAGGCAGATTGAATGATATCTCTCCCATAATATTTTCATTATCTACTCACATATTGCAAGTGACGTAGGACAACCACACTATTTCAATGGTACAAATACACAACAATAGAATTGAGAATAAACCCTAGGAGTTAGCACCTAAGGGTTGCTTGGAGTCAGCACCAAGCAAGTCTGGAGTCGGCGCTAGTAAAAAAAAGAACACATGTTTTTTATAATTCTCATAACTGTCTTACAATAATCAGAAAATTGGGGGCTGTCTCAAGCGCAATAACTAATAGACTCCATCCATAAGGCCATAGGTCGGGCCGTCTTCTTTTTGCTCTTCCTCCCATATATGCGTATAATTAGGGGCTTGTACGAACTCCTCCCCCGATGAGAAGAACTCAACCCCGTCGAGTGGAAATCTAAAGAGCTCTGATAGTACTCCAGCAAGTCAGGATCCAGTTGATGTAGCTCATCTCGAGTAATCCATGAGCAATTAGAATCTGGTCGCCCTTGCCACCAAACTAGGAAACGGTGAACTCCTCCATCCCTGGTAGAAACAATTTGTTCATCTAAAATAGCATCAATAGATTCTTTATATGCACAAGACAAATTTAAGGGTAAAGGAGTAGGAATAGGGGCCTTAATAGGATCAAGCAAAGACTCATCAAAAGGGGTATTAGGAATATCTGTGGGGCTTTCATAAGCAACTAGATCCTCAATATTAAAGGAAAAGCTAATACCATAATCATGAGGAAGGTCAATGACATATGCATTTGGGCCCATTTGTTTCAATACCTTGAATGGTACAACACAACGAGCCTGCAATTACTTAACGGTCCCAGAGGGGAACCGTTCAGGTCAAATCCGAATCATGACATAATCCCCAACCTAAAACTTTGCATGATGCCGATGAGTGTCAGCATGAATTTTATATTGAGAATTACTTACCTGAATTTTTTTGCGAATCTCATTATGCAAATCATGAATATGTCGTGCAAATGCTTCAGTAGATTCAGAAATCCTAACATGTGGGGACATGGGCAAATGATCTAAAGGGCTTCCTAGGTGTATATCCATGCATAACCTCAAAAGGACTGACGCCTATAGACCTATTGATAGAGCTATTATATGTAAGTTGGGCTATAGGAAGAATTGAATCCCAATTTCGATTGGCTTCACCCACTAGACACCGAAGGAGGTTGCCTAGACTACGATTAACCACCTCAATTTTATCATTAGTTTGAGAATGAAATGCTGTGAAAAATTTCAATTCAGTGCCTAATAAGTATCACAAGGTTTTCCAAAAATAACTCATGAAGCGAACATCCCTATCAGACGCTATGGGGTTGGGAAGACCATAAAGTTTGACAATCTCATCAAAGTAGAGTTTTGCAATATTGGAAGCATTAGAGGTCTTAGAACATGGCTGGAAATGAGCCATTTTAGAGAAACGATCAACAACTAGTAGAATAGAATCATGCTTCCTAAAGGTGCGGAGCAAACCTAACACAAAGTCCATACTCACATCCTGCCACAAGTGATCTGGCACAGGTAGAGGCGTGTACAGGCCAGTGTTTTGTTTGTGATGTTTGGCTAGTTGACATGTACGATACTAACCAACTATCTTGGCAATGCCCCTTTTAAGGCCAGGCTAATAGTATTGACGTTCCCCTTTCTTAATTGTTTTGTCTCGGCCAAAATGACCTGTAAGGGAGGGGCATGTATCTCCCAAACAAGGAAATCTCTCACTGAAGATAGAGGGATACATAACTTGTTGGCTTTGAACAAGTAACCATCTTGAAAGGTATAATCATCCAGGATTGGCCGTGAGGCATTACTTAGGCTAGTGTAGAGCTCCCCAAAATCTGGGCATGACTTATAGTCATCCTTGAGTTGTTCAAACCCAATAACCTTAGCACTTATGATTGATAGCAAGGACACCCTTCGACTTAGTGCATTAGCAACCTTATTCTCAACTCCTGCCCTATGTTTCACCACAAAATAGTAGCGTTGCAGAAATTCAACCCAACTACCATGCCTAAAATTTAGCTTCTTTTGGGAATGGAGATAGTGCAAAGCTTCATGATCAGAGTAGATAACAAATTCTCGAGACAACAGGTAATGATGCCAATACCAAAGAGCTTGAATAATGGCATAAAATTCATTGTTATATGTGGAGTAATTTTGCTTAGCATCATTCAATTTCTCACTAAAATAAGCAATTGGGTGGCGCTCTTGACTAAGTACTCCCTCTATACCAATACCTGAGGCATCACATTCCACTTCAAAAGGCTTGGTAAAATCAGGGAGACACATGACAAGTGCCTCAGTCATCTTTTGTTTTATCTCATTGAAAGCCTTAGTAATAGTTTTTGTCCAAATAAACTCCCTTTGTTTCATGCAGTCAGTGATGGGGGACACAATGGTACTAAACCCTTTGATGAATCAACGATAAAAGGAAGCGAGCCCATGAAATTTTTGAATTTCATGGATATTTTTGGGCTCAGGCCAATCTATAATCGCTTGAACCTTTTGGGGGTTGGCAGAAACTCCCTGGGAGGATACTATAAAACCTAGGAAGACAAATTTATCGGTAAAGAAAGAGCACTTCTTGAGGTTGCCATATAAACTCTCCTTCCTAAGGGTAGCACAAACTTGAGTCAGGTGGTCTAAGTGTTGCTCCCTAGACTTACTATAGATGAGGATGTCATCAAAGTACATAACCAAGAATTTCCCTATAAAAGGCTTGAGCACTTGAGTCATCACTCTCATAAAGGTACTAGGAGCATTGGACAATTCAAAAGGCATGACCATCCACTCATAAAAACCATCTTTCGTCTTGAAGGCAGTTTTCCATTCGGCACCATGACGAACCCTAATCTGATGATAGTCGCTTTTCAAGTCTACCTTGGAGAAGATCGTTGCTCCAGCCATCATATCCAATATGTCATCCAACCTCGGGATAGGAAAACGATATTTCACAGTGATCTTGTTGATGGCACGACTATTAACACACATCCTCCAAGTTCCATCTTTCTTTGGAGTTAAGAGCTGCGGGACTGCACAAGGACTCATGCTTTCATGATCAAAACCCTTTCTAATTTGTTCTTCTACTTGCCTTTGCAACTCAACATGCTCTGCAGGGCTCATCCTATAGTGAGGCAAGTTTGGTAGGGTCGCTTCGGGCACAAAGTCTATGGCGTGTTGTATGTCACGCATGGGCGGTAAATGATCGGGGAGTTCCTCAGGGAAAACATCCTTAAATTCCTAGAGCACTAACTTCACTTCTTCAGGTTGCTCATCACGGGTCTTTCCATGAAGTTCCCTGGCAACTAAGACAAATACAACGGATTCTTGAACTACTATCTTTTCAAATACCTTTGGGCTTATGATGTTCAGGTCTTTCATCTTTGGTGCTTTTGTCTTCTTGCTCATGTCAATTGGCTTGGGTTTCAAAGGATTGAGCATAATTTTCTTACCTTCGTTTACATAAATGAGCAAGAATTGGATCGCCTATGAAGGGTGACATCTAAATAATAAAGCCAAGGTCTACCTAAGATAATATGCCCTACATCCATGAGAATTATGTCACACCATATTTCAGCCTTGTTGGTGAGGAATTGAAGTGGGACAACACATCTTTCTTTTATGGCTATGGAGGAAGTATCCACCCAAGAAACTTTATATGGGTTACGGTGTGGGATCAATTTCAAGCCTAAGCGGGAAATAACATTAAAGGATACTGCATTAATGCAATTCCAACTATCTATAATAACTTTGCAAGTTTTGTCCCTACACTTAAGGTAAGTTTGGAAGATGGCACTCCCTCTCCAATCATCAGTGTCCTTCTATTTTGCCAAAACACACCTTACCACATTCATTCTAGGATCACCAAAGACGTCCTTGGAATCATCAACCCGGGAAGAGATGGCTCTAGTGCACGCGAGTTAGCTAGGATCATCTTCCCATTTTGCCTCAATATCTTGGATTTCATCAACATTTGGATCATACACCAGCTCCTCAACATCTTCTACCTTTTCATCATCCTCTTGAATGACAAGGGTTCTAGAGGGACATCTAGCTACGATATGTCCAACCCCATTGCATTTGAAGCATTGGAGGCGAGAGCCTAATCTTGAAGGCTCATTGACCACACCTTTTCCCTTGTCCTGTTTTTTTATTGGGGTGCTATTGGGGTTGACCCTAGGGGGTAAGGCAAATCTAGATTTACTACCAAAAGGTTGAGGGTTGGTAGGAACACTTCGAAGCTCAGAACGACACCAAAAGATAGATTTGGATGATAATTCACAATTCCTAGCAAGGTCATATGCTTCTCACAAGGTGGTGACTCCTCGGGTGATAATCTCACCTAGTAGGTTAGCATTTAAACCTTTCTTGAACATGTTGAGTGTGACAACCTCTTCCTCGACTATTTGAATTCGTCTCTTGAATTTCTCTATATATTTAGCCACAGGAGCAGTGCCTTGTTTTAGGAGATCCTATTCCTTAAGGAGGGAGCTCCTATAAGTTGGAGGAAGATAATTCCTTGAGAGTGCATCCTTCATCTCAAGTTAATTAGTAATGGGGGGCTTATGTCGCCACCTAAAGGTATCCTCAAGGTCCTCCCAGAAAAGGTCAGCTTTTCCAATTAACTTCATCTTGGCATACCTCACTTTCTTATTCTCAACCCAATGGTAATAGTCAAAGAATTTCTCCATTTGACGTAACCAATTAGTGAAAACCCATGGGTCTAGGCAGCCATCAAAGGTGGGTGCTTCTATCTTTTCCTTGGACATCCTATCATCATAATCCCTAGGGCCATTGTGATTATAGTGATCATATTCAAAATTTGGAGCCCTATTAAAGTAACCATAGTTATTTGGCCTAAGCATGTTATCTCCTTCATGGTTAATAGTCTCTCTTTGAAATGCTTCAACTCGCTCTACCCTATCCAGTAAAGAATGGACACTTTTAGCTAGGTTTATTATCGTTTGCTTTAAGAAGGGCCTAGGCTCGGAAGTGGATTGATGTTCAGGGTTTGATATGATGCGACCGCTACGTAGATGCATGCAACAATATATTTATGAATGCAATTGAGATTCCCAAAAACTCAAATAACCAATTCTCAATATAAAATCAAGGTCAAGCAAGAGTACATGTAGAGATTAGATTAAAGAATCATAGAAATAAATTGCAGTCAAGTAGTGAAAATATACACAATATTGAGGGATAGCCCAAATAAAATTCAGATTCCAATAAGCTTCACAATTAATAATGAGAATCAGATAATTCAAAGAAATTGGGTTATGTCTTTTTTATTTTTTTGGAATTTCAGAGGGGGTACTGAAAGAAAGCACAAATAATAAAACAGCTAACTTGAGCACAAAATGGGTAGGCCAATGGAGTATGGTGGGATATGCACATAAAAAATATAAAGATAATATTTTTAACGAGAAAAAATAGAATCCACCAAAAAGAGAGTAAGAATTGTACCCTTGTCAGTGGCCAAGTTACTGCATTAGATAGTCACGGGCTGGGCTCCTGAAGTGTGTGGGTCTATTTGGATAAAGTGGACCTATGGATGAATAATTTAAAGGGCCCAATACATGCAATGGGCTGTCACAGCAACAATACTTTCTTTCTTTTCCTTCCTTTTGAATTTTTTTTTAATGAAAAATAGCAAAATAGAAGATTCAAAGTGTCAAACACGATAAACTAAAGAGACAACATAAACTCAGATCCAAAACTCAACTAACAAAACTCAAAAAGAAAAAAAAAAGGGTTGTCGCTGCGATGGACTTCAACTGGCGCTAAGGATCAACGGCTGGTGGCAACGTGAAGGCGGGGAAGACAGCGGCGACACGAAGCAGGGAAGAGTGGCGGTTGCCTGTCTCGGGTCTTGGCATCGGCAATGGTTCGACATCCTTAGTGGTGGCAATCAAGGGTGATGATGGTGTCGGTGGCAAGTGGCTAATAGGTCTGCGGTGGCTGAGTGTTGATTTGTGGGTTTGACAGCTAGCAGCTGATGGGCTTGCGTGGGTCACCTCTTTCTTTCTTTCTTTTTTCCTTTTTTTTTTATGTGGTGGCTTGTGGGTTTTGTGATCAGAGGCGGGCATGGATGGTGGTCACCGGCTTGGAATGGGCCGCTGGCTTCTCTGTTAGTTTAGGGATGAAAAACTCATGTGGGAAAATGGGGTATACACAGATTACAGGAGGCTGGTTTGGGATTGTTCAAGATCTCATGGGGCAAAAACTTGAAAGGTATTGTCATATTTGGTTGGCTTGCTCTTTTGATGGTTTTTCTTTCAAATGGTTGCCTACGGTTGTGTTGTATGGACCAAGAGTCTGTTCTGATACCAAAACTGATGTAGGACAACCACACTATTTCAATGGCACAAATACACAACAATAGAATCGAGAATAAACCCTAGGAGTCAGTACCAAGCAAAATTGGAGTCGGCACCAGTAAAAGAAAAAGAACACAAGTTTTTTATAATTCTTGAAACTATCTTACAATAATCAGAAAAAAGTGCTTAAATAGCTAAAAATAAAACGCATAAAGAAACCCTAATTATTAAATGCTCGGGCTTGCTTAATCTCAAGCCCAATAACTAATAGGCTCCATCCATAAGGCCACAGGTTGGACCGTCTTCTTTTTGCTCTTCCTCCTATACATGCGTATAATTGGGGGCTTGTACCTTGTGTTTGCACTAGCAAGTCTTCCCAGGCTTCTTCACTTGTGCAAGAGGCCTAAGGGATGATTTTGGACAAATTATTTTCTGAAATGAGTTGATTGTGTGAAACAAACTAAAAGTACTAATTCTGATATCACAAAATACACAAAAATTATAATTTGATAGATCACCAGCATTTAAAGATGTGATGGTTGAATATGCAAAAATCATTCCTAGGGTTGGTGCACATAAGAGTTTTAGCAAAATCTCTTTTCTTTAAGCAATGGTTGGGGTTAGGATATCAAGTTTTGAGAATTGGGTTGCAAATGCACCATTAACTAGGATGTCACCATTAACTTTGGTACTATGTTATAGGTCATGCATTAGTAATTTAGTATTTTTATAGCTTGTAGATTAGTTAAGATTGGGACGTAAATTCCATAATTTTCTTTGAGCCCCTTTAGAGGTCCGAGCTGCAGGATATTGGAGGGCAATTTTGGGTTGGTGGTGACTAACTAATGATGAAATTTTTTATGCGACATTGTGTTGTAAGGCTCTTGTGGGATCATAGGACTTTTCCTTGAAAAAAATATTTGGTGTGCTGTGCTTTTGCAAAGGTGGCTTTGTTTATTTGTAAGTAAAACATTTCAAAGAATTATTTTAGGTGACAACTTGTTTAAAAGAAAGAATTTTGGTAAGTTGGTGTTGTGTGTGTAAAAGGGACAGGCAGTTGATGGTTCATATTGTGTTAATAGTGTTAGGCTTTGCTTTTCAGTCTTTATTATCTTTAGTTGTTTGTTGGTTCCTTCTAAAATGTGTTGGGGGAACTTCATTGCTTTTCTTTGAGAATGTTTACAGCTTCCTTATGGGGGTGGTTAAATTTATTATTGAGTAGAGTGTTAATTGTCTTTCAAGATCTGGGTGATTCAGTGTTGACATAGTTCCTTTATCAATAAAGGTAAACACCACATCCCCTCTTATGCATGTAAGGCAACATTTTTCTGGCTGAACCAAGTATATGAGAAGATAAAATCATGAAACTCATTGTTCAAAATGCTCCAACTATATCATACTTTTTTTATAATAAAATTCACTATCTCCAACATGCAATTTCTTGGGGTTTGTAACATCCTTTGAAAGTCTCTCTGTCATGTGCATATACTTACTAGGATTTTGTAGTATTTTTGGTGTTTTGGCTGCTTTTAATTTAGTTGAATTCCATGAGATGAAATTTGTGTAAGATGTAGTTGAGATTTGTAATAAAAATTGGATGTGTGGTAGACCTCAAGTATTTTGCATGTCTTTTAATCAAATCCACTATCTGGTATGGTTGTGCATATTTTCAACTAGTCTTTCACATCTTAATTCCCTATAACCATTATAGAGCGGACACAATATACAAGTCTCCAATTATACGCATGTATGGGAGGAAGAGCAAAAAGAAGATGGCCTAACATATGGCCTTATGGATGAAGCCTGTTAGTAATTGGGCTTGAGATTAAACAAGCCCGAGCATTTAATAATTAGGGTTTTTTATAAATTTTATTGTTAGTTATTTATGCACTTTTTCTGATTATTGTGAGACAATTTTTTAGAATTATAAAAATATTGTGTTTCTTTTACACTGGAGCCGACTCCAGTTTGCTTGGTGCTAACTCTAAGCAACCCTTAGGTGCTGACTCCTAAGGTTTATTCTTGATTCTATTGTTGTTTAATTGTTCCATTGAAATAGTGTGGTTGTCCTACATTAGTTTTGGTATTAGAGCAGACTTCCGGTCCATACAACACAACCGAAGACAACCACTTGAAAACAAAACTATCAAAGAGCAAGCCAACCAAATATGACATTACCTTTTAAGTTTTTACCCCATGAGATCTTGAACAAGCCAAAACCAGCCCTTGCAGTCCGTATATACCCCTTTTGGCCACATGAATTTTTCATCCCCAAAACAACAAAAAAGCCAGCAACCCCTCCCAAGCCCGTGACCATCATCCGTGCCTGCCTTTGATCACAGGACCCATAAACCCAAAAAAAAAAAAAAAAACAAAAAACAAAAAGAAAAGAAAAGAAAGAAAGGTGACCCATGCAAGACCCATCAGCTACCAGTTGCCAAAACCCATTATCAACCTCGCACGCCACTGCTGAGGTTGTTGAACCACTGCCGATGCCAAGATCCGAGACAAGTAGCTGCCGCTATCTTCCTCGTCTTCGCATTGCCACCAGTCGTTGACCCCTAGCACCAGTCAAGGCCCATCACAGAGAGTGTTTCTAGTTTTGAGATTCTGTTGTTTCTTTAAGCTTATGTAGTTTCTTTTAAGTCTTTAGTTTTTTTTTTTTTAAAGTTCATCGCAAAGTCATGTATTTTATTATTTTGCAAAAAAAAAAAAGACAAAAAGAAGAAGGAAAGTCTTGTTGCTGTGACAGCCCATTGCACGTATTGGGCCCTTAAATTGTTTATCCACAGGTCCACTTTGTCCAAATAGATCCACTCACTTGAGGAGCCAAGCCCATGACTATCTAGTGCAATAAGTTAGGCCACTGACTAGGGTACAATTCTTACTCTCTTTTTTGGTGGATTCAATTTTGTTTCATTAAAAAAATATTATCTTTATATTTTTTATGTGCATATCCCACCATACTCCTTTGGCCAACCTATTTTGTGCTCAAGTTAGCTATTTTATTATTTGTGCTTTCTTTTAGTACCCATTCTAAAATTCCAAAAAAAAAAAAAAACCGATTTCTTTGAAGTACTGATTCTCATTATTAATTGTGGAGCTTATTGGAATTTGAATTTTATTTGGGCTATCTCTCAATATTGTGAACACTATCACTACTTGACTACAATTTATTTCTTTGATTCATTGATCTAGTCTCTACATGCACTCTTGCTTGTCCTTGATTTTACATTGAGAATTGGTTACTTGAATTTTTGGGAATCTCAACTGCATTTCATAAATATAGTGGTGCATGCATCTACGTAGTGGTCGCATTATGTCAAACCTTGAACATCAATCCACTTTTGAGCCTAAGTCCTCCTTAGAGCAAACCATGGAAAGCCTAACAAAAACTGTCCATGCTTTCCTGGAAAGGGTAGAGCGAGTTGAAGTATCTCAAAAAGAGACTATTAACCATGAAGGAGATACCATGCTTAGGCAAAATCACCACGGTTACTTTAATAGGGCTCCAAACTTTGAACATGATCACTATAATCACAATGGCCCCAGGGATTATGATGATAGGATGTCCAAGGAAAAGATAGAAGCATCGAACTTTGATGGTTGCCTAGACCCATGGGTTTTCACTGATTGGTTACATAAGATGAAGAATTTTTTTTAACTATTACCATTGGGCTGAGAAATGCGAGGATGAAGTTAATTGGAAGAGCCGACCTTTTCTAGGAGGACCTTGAGGATACCCTTAGGCAATGACGTGAATCCCCCATTATTGATTGGCTTTAGATGAAGGATGCACTCTTGAGGAATTATCTTCCTCCAACTTATAGGAGCTCCCTTCTTAAGGAATGGGGTCGCCTAAAGCAAGGCACTACTCCTGTGGCTGAATATATAGAGAAATTCAAGGAATTCAAGAGGCGAATTTGAATAGTTGAGGAAGATGTTGTCACACTTAATAGGTTCAAGGGTTTAAATGCTAACCTACTAGGCGAGATTATCACTTGAGGAGCCACTACCTTAGACCAATCATATGACCTTGCTAGGAATTGTGAATTAGCATCTAAATCTATCTTTTGGTGATGTTCTGAGCTCTAGAGTGTCCCTACCAATCCTTAACCTTTTGGTAGCAAATATAGACTTGCCTTACCCCTTCCTAAGGTCAACCTTAATAGCACCCCAATAGAAAAAGAGGATAAGGGAAAATGTGTGGTTAATGAGCCTTCAAGATTAGGCTCTCACCTCCAATGTTTCAAATGCAATGAGGTTGGACATATTGCAGCTAGATGTCCCTTTAGAACCCTTGTCATTCAAGAGGATGATGAAAAGGTAGAAGAAGTTGAGGAGCTTGTGTATGACCCAAATGTTGAAGGAATCCAAAATGTTGAAGCAGAATGGGAAAATGATCCTAGCTACCTCGCATGCATTAGGGCCATCTCTCCTCAGGTTGATGATTTCAAGGACATCTTTGGTGTCCTTAGAGTGAATGTGGTAAGGTGTGCTTTAGCAGAGCTAACTGATGATTGGCGAAGGAGTGCCATCTTCCAAACTTACACCAAGTGTGGGGACAAAACTTTCAAGGTTATTATAGATGGTGGGAGTTGTATTAATGCGGTGTCCTCTAACGTTGTTTCCCACCTACGCTTGAAATTGATCCCACACCCTTACCCATATAAAATTTCTTGGGTAGATACTTCCTCCATAGCCATAAAAGAAAGATGTGTTGTCCCACTTCAATTCTTCACCTACAAGGTTGAAATATGGTGTGACATAATTCACATGGATGTAGGGCATATTATCTTAGGTAGACCTTGGCTTTATGATTTGGATGTCACCTTTCATGGGCAATCCAATTCTTGCTCATTTGTCTTTGAAGGTAAGAAAATTGTGCTCAATCTTTTGAAACCAAATCCAATCGACATGAGCAAGAAGAAAGAAGCACCAAAGGCGAAAGGTTTGAACATCATAAGCTCAAAGGCATTTGAAAGGATACTAGTTCAAGAATCTATACTGTTTGCCTTAGTTGCCAGGGAACTTCATGGAGAGGCCTGTGAGGAGCAACCTGAAGAAGTGAAGTTAGTGCTCCAGGAATTTAAGGATGTTTTCCCTGAGGAACTCCAGGATCATTTACAACCCATGCGTGTCATACAACATGCCATAGATTTTGTGCCTAGAGAGACCCTACAGAGCATGCTGAGTTGCAAAGGCAAGTAGAAGAACTACTTAGAAAGAGTTTTATTCGTGCACTTTTGACTCCAAAGAAAGATGGAACTTGAAGGATGTGTGTTGATAGTAGTGCCATCAACAAGATCACTGTGAAATATCGTTTTCCTATCCCTCGGTTGGATGACATGTTGGATATGATGGCTGAGGCAACAATCTTCTCAAAGATAGACTTGAAAAGCGGATATCATCAAATTAGGGTTCGTCTTGGTGATGAGTGGAAAACTGTCTTTAAGACGAAAGATGGTTTATATGAGTGGCTGATCATGCTTTTTAGATAGTCCAATGCTCCTAATACCTTTATGAGAGTGATGACTCAAGTGCTCAAGCCCTTTTATGGGGAAATTCTTAGTTGTGTACTTTGATGACATCCTCATCTATAGCAAATCTAAGGAGCAACAGTTAGACCACCTGACTCGAGTTTGTGCTACCTTTAGGAGGGAGAGTTTATATGGCAACCTCAAGAAGTGCTCTTTCTTTACTAATAAAGTCATTTTCTTGGGTTTCATAGTATCATCAGAGGGAGTTTCTACCGACCCCCAAAAGGTTCAAGGGATTGTGGATTGGCCCGAGCCAAAAATATCCATGAAATTCGAAGCTTTCATGGGTTCGTTTCCTTTTATCGCCAATTCATCAAAGGGTTTAGTGCCATTATGTTCCCCATCACTAACTACATGAAATAAGGGGAGTTTATTTGGACAAAAGCTACTGCTAAGGCTTTCAATGAAGTAAAACAAAAGATGACTGAGGCACCTGTAATGTGTCTCCTTGATTTTACCAAGCCTTTTGAATTAGAATGTGATGCCTCAGGTATTGGCATAGGGGGGAGTACTTAGTCAAGAGCGCCACCCGATTGCTTATTTTAGTGAGAAATTGAATGATGCTAAGCAAAAGTACTCCACATATGACAAAGAATTTTATGCCATTATTTGTGCTCTTTGGCATTGGTGCTATTACCTGTTGTCTTTAGAATTCGTTATCTACTCTGATCATGAACTTTGCGCTATCTCCATTCTCAAAGAAGCTGAATTTTAGGCATGGTAGTTGGGTTGAATTTCTGCAACGCTACTCCTTTGTGGTGAAACATAGGGTGGGAGTTGAGAATAAGGCTGCTGATACGCTAAGTTGAAGGGTATCTTTGCTGTCAGACATGAGTGTTAAGGTTACTGGGTTTGAATGACTCAAGGATGACTATGAGTCATGCCCAGATTTTGGGGAACTCTACATTAGCCTAAGTAATGCCTCATGACCAATCCTAGATGATTGTACCCTTCAAGATGGTTACTTGTTCAAAGCTAACAAGTTATGTATCCCTCGGTCTTCAGTTATATAGGTTTGGTCATTATTTTTAGAGATAGTCGTGGTTCTCCTATTACATTCCATACTAAATTAATTCCATGCCAAAGAAACCCATTGTGTAGGGCTACCATGCTTTGTTGGGAGCATTACACTTGTCATAAACTGTGGATTAGCGATTTGATTGCAGATTGCCAACTCACAGTTTATGGCATCAATTGTGTTGTTGGAACCATGCTTGAAGAAGATTTCTGATGTGTTAGAACAGATTCATGTTGTAGTACGCAAGACATATATCATATAGGACAGTTTCTAGACTGTGTAATAAGGTAGCGTACGTGTTGGCTAATAAGACTAATAATGCTAAGAAGTTAAAGGAACCCTCAGCTTGGGTTGAGGGAAAGCCATCTTTTCTCCTCTCTCTATTATACACTTGGATTATTATCAATAAAGTTCTACTGCTTTTGAATTTTCTTTAAAAAAAAATAATAATTTAGGATGCATCATATATATTTCTTTTTTTGAACTTTCCTGTGCATTGCACGGGTTAGCGACTAATGTGTGTATATATATAAACATTTTTTATTTAAATTTATATGTATAAATATGAACATTTATTTGGTAGGATCGAAAGGAGAATAAAGTTTCTTACCGAAAAATTAAGAAAACTTACAAGCAACAATTTAATATTACTCAAGGCATTTTTGGAATTAAAAAAGAAAAAAATGAAAAAAAAGAAAAAGAAATGCTTAGCTATTAGAGGCAAGGCGTCTATCAAAAATGAGTAAAACTTCCTTGATAATATGCTTTTAGTTTATTATTTAACTATATTATATATATATATATATATAAAATGTGAAAGCCAATTTCAATTATATAGTTTTTGGAAAAGTATTAAGTTCGTTCTTTGCTTTTGTTCATTTTAGAATTGGATTGGGTTTAGGTATAATGTGTGGGGTTGGGAACTACTTTGTTTATTAAATTGATATTCGTGTTATCCATGAATGTCAAATTTCAGATTGACTAAAACGTTAATTGCAAAAGTTTTCCTTTGCCTCTCCAATAAATTGCAAAAGATAATTGTAAGGCCAGAATTCATGCCTAAGCCCAATAATAGGAAGGGTATAGTTTCAAAGAGCCCAATACAATAAATTGGTAGAGAGTGGATTCAAAATCTAGTTCCTTATGAGCTTAGTTGATAACGGTAGTGGCCCCAGATCACAAAATAATATTGATGGACTAGTTTGTATGATGAAAAATTGTTATCAGACTCAAACTGAGGAGCTGGTTCTTATATTTCTTTCCTTCTTAAAGACAAATTACAAAAATATTCAGTCTACAATGTTTTCTCTCTTTCACTCCGATTCCCCCCTTCTCTCGGGGCTTTTCTCTTCCTTTTATACTTTCCTTTCTCCTCTCTTTATCCTCTACGTATGGATCAGATTGCCAGTCAGGATACTTGTCCCATCAGTGCCTTCCTGAAACTTTTAAAGATAGCTATAAGGCTGAACACTACTATTCAGATATCACTTCCTCATTAATGCGGTCAGAGAGTTAGCTGTAGAGCATTAAATACGGTAGCAACAACTTTTTCTTTAGATATTTCATGGTTTTCCTTTGTCCTATACCCTTGTGTTGCACATCCTTATTAATAGAGTCTCATGGGACGTTGCCTCTTAATGGCAGATAATTCATTCCGACCTCTGCCTAGCTGATTCGAGGAGATATTGCTCTTCGGACCAGCTTCTCAGATGATCACAATCAGACTTTGCTTCTCTATCAACTTACACAGACCCTTAGTAAGATGTTTAACCATCCTCAGACTGCTTAATGTCCTTAGCCTGGGCCTCAGGCCCAATATGCATATAAATATGTACTCCTAGGCCCATCTCCCCCACAATAATAATTTACTTAGTTTTAATTGAATGGCTCTTATAAGAAATTGTTTCAGCCTTTAATTCTCTCAAAATAAATAGATTATTGATTTAGGGTTAAATGTATTATACAAATTTCAATTCTATTAATGAATATGTTACCTTGACAATTGTTTAAGTTAAATCTTCTCCAAAAATTTTCCTGTGAAACCAAAGTTTCACAAGTTTTCTTGGGTTACAATATTGCTGTCTTATGTTATTTCCACTAGATTTACAGTTTTATTGCTTTATTGGTGATATATTTAATTTGTGACAATTAACTTCAAATTAATTTGGATTCATAACTGGTTAATTATTTGAAGTTGATTAATTTTGTTGTAAAATTAACCAAGAGGATCTAAAAACCTTAACAAATACTTTGTGTTGCTATTAATGAAGAAATATAGAGCAAGCATTTGATAAAAATGAGATGATGTTTTTTAAAAAGTGAGAAAAATGAAATAATTTATTTAGTTTTGTTCTTACCAGCTCTTAAGTAATGTGAACAAATCTGAAGATACAAAAACTGTCTACTATTATAAGTACTGTCCAAAGGAGAGAGGGATTTTGTAGGCTAGCACAGTGAGGGGAAAAAATATAATAAGTTAACACACGTTTGAAAGAAATCTGGAAACTAGCATCTCGAGTTTTTAAAACTCGAGATCTATGACGAAAATCGAGGATTTTAAACTCGAGTTCTACTGCTGAGGTGGAGCAATTTAGCCACATAGATCTCGAGTTTATAAGACTCGATTTCTTAAAAGCAAAACCGAGTTTTTGAGACTCGATCAAACTGGCTAAATCTGAAGACTCAGTTTATAAGACTTAAAGAAGAACAAAC
Source organism: Castanea sativa (assembly GCF_040712315.1). Classification (NCBI taxonomy): domain Eukaryota; kingdom Viridiplantae; phylum Streptophyta; class Magnoliopsida; order Fagales; family Fagaceae; genus Castanea; species Castanea sativa. The sequence goes on along the minus strand of NC_134017.1, from coordinate 42,610,015 downwards.
CTGAAGAAGAACAGAGGAAGAGGAAGATGATCTGGTTGGAGATCTGCAGCACCGAAGAAGAACGAAGAGATGCTGGGTGGGCGATCTAGTTGGAGAAGAACACTGGTGGACAATCTGATCTTCAGCGATTGGGTGGACGATCTGGTCTTCAGCAACGAGGAAGAACGAATCGACGCTAATAGTCGTGAGGAAGAAGAAGGGAAATAAAATGGTGGAACTCGAGTCATAAAAACTCAAGTTCCACGTGGATTGTTTTCCACGTCAGAGGCTACAACTTACAAATCGAGACTTAGAAACTCGAGTTTTATCTTGAAACTCGAGTTTTATCTTGAAACTCTAGTTTTAAACACTCGAGATACTAGTTTTCCTGATTGTTTTGAAACGTGACAGCTAACAAAATTATTTTATATTTAAGGTTAATTGGAAAAAAAATTCCCAAAGGAGAAATGGTCTCACTTTCATGGCTGCTGTGTTTACCTTCACCGTCCAGTATTATCTTTGTAAGATTGGTGGACAATTACAAGTTTACATGTATTGGTGGTCTATATTATTTGAATAAACTGATTTTCCTGGTCTGAATAGTTTGTTTTCACAAACAGTTGTTCAAATGGATTTAAAAAGTTCAACTTTTGAGTGAAGGAAACCGGATTGGGAAGTTCTGAAGCTTGAGGTTTCCATTGCTGGTGGAAAAGTTGGTGACAGTCTTGCTCTTGCTACCCATTTGGTAGTCTTGTGTGTGTGTGTGTGTACACACCTAGCCAAGCAATGATCAACTAAAATCCAACCAAACAAGTGACATAATCAAAGGAAAATCACTTTAAGGGTGTGTTTTGATACCACTTATTTTGGTGAAAACTGAAAACACTGTAACAAAATAATTTTTAAATGTGTGAATAGTGTTGTGAGACCCATTTTTAATGAAAGTTTTGTTGAAAAAAGAGGTTTGTGAGTCCCGTAAACAGTGCACGAGATCCACTGAAAAGCATTGCTTTTTGCTGAAACGCGCTTCTCTACAAAAAAGAAAAAAATGCAGACGAGTAGTTCTTTCAGCACTATCGAAACGGATACTAAGGCTGAGTTTGGATACAGATGAAAAAAGGGGCGTCTGCGTTCAGCGTTTTTTTTTTTTTTTTTTCCTTCTACTTCACGCGTTTCATAGGAGAAGCGGATACTGTTCATGCTACTGTGCATGAACAGTAGCCGATTTTGTTGACTTTCAGCAAATTTGTGGGTCCCGTGTACTGTTCACGGGACCCACAAACTTCACTTTTCAGATTTTTTTAAATTAAAAATGGGACCCACGGCACTATTCACACATTTAAAAATTATTTTGGTACAGTGTTTTCAGTTTTCAGTTTTCAATTTTCAGCAATAAGCTCTATCCAAACGGAGCCTAAGTATGTCATGTCATCAATCTAAGCATATGGATTTACGTACAAAAGAAGTAATGAATATTTGTACATATTAGCCAAACAAGCATGCGTAATCATTTTAAATCTCAACCAAAACTTGAAAATAAAAATAAAAATAACATGGGATTTTTACCAATCAAAGCATATAATCTCAAAATCAAATAAAGGGGAAATTGGGTATTAACTATAAACAAGAAATTACGACATCCAACATGTGAACCATGGCAAACCTCATAAAAATCCATCATTTAACATTCAATGTCAAAAAATCCATGTAAGTAATCAAAGGGATTAACACTCCAATCCCATTTGTTGTTGGGTTTCTTTGATTTTCATGGAGATTATGGAATCACCATGAGAAATTCTACCCGCAATTACAATCAAGAAGTAATCCAATAAGTAATTTCAATCATTAATCATGGAATCACAGCTTCAATCAATGAATGAATAATGGAATTGCAAGAATTAAAGAGGAATTAGAGCAGGAGAAAGACCAAAAACACTAGAGATTGAGAGGATTGAAAAGGATTTTGGATTTGATAATTATTTTTAGGGGATTTTAGAGGGAATTGATAGAGTGTTTTAGGGTTTTTAGAATGTTTGGAAGGTTAAAATCCGGCTCAAATCCGGTTCCTAGAGCAAATGGAGAGGGTAGCAATTTATAGAAGGCCAAAACAACTACTCCTATGGCCAGGCACATACTAGGGTTGCACTTGGGCCCGGGTGTTGGGGAGATAACACCTAAGGAAGCCTTCAACTGAGTGGTTCATATAACAAAAACCAATCAGTTTTTGGTGAAAGTGAGGATTGAACCCCAAATCTCTTATTCAATTATCAGAGATTTTACTAGTTGAATTAACTAGAACCCATTGGAAATGGAAATGCTTTTCTTGATTACTAGTTTCACCACAAGACAAATTAGAAGTGGCCATGGAATAATTAAAAATTTTCATAAATAGATGGACTAGTTTTGGTCATCCCTTGCTTTAATTAAGGACAGGGGCGGTTTTATGTATTGAGGGGCCTAAGACGAAAAATAAAATGAGGCCTTTTATATATTTAAAAATGAATTTTTAAAAAATAATCTAAATATTGCTTAAACTCTATTCTCTTATTAGATGCAAAATTACTAATTAATATGAACCAACTAGAATTTTTTTTATTTTTTTATTGAGAACGTTTATAGATGCAAAAAAATTGACAACATTTCACATCTGTTGATGTGGCAGATTAATAATAGTAAGTCAAAAAGTGACATTAGTGGTGGATCTAGATGAGAATTAGTAAAAATTTGCCAACTCAATTGTTGTGAAAAATCTTGTGAAATTTTGTGTATTGCTTTATTTATTTTTTTTTTTTTCAGAAGTACTAAATTCATAATATTTTTACAACAAATTCTGGGTGTTTAAGTTGTTACTAGTTCTAAGTTAAACCTACCATTGAAATTATTTTTTTAACCACTAATAACAGCTAGTAGCATCCCACTACTTAGAATTTATTGTGAAAGTATTATAAAAAATATTGTGAACGTAAAATTCTTTTTCGTAAAAAAAAAAACTATTTTATTTATTGGTTAATATTTGGGCTTAATTAATAATATTAAAATAAAAGAAATATTAATTAATCGATCATCAATTAGTAATCGAAAAAAATACTAATCGATCATTTGTTCGTACGCACAATGCATCTTCAGCTACACGTGGGACTCGCACAATATTTCAGCTATATAGTAACTTTGATACCATACAATACAACTATACAAGTCGCCCAAAATGTTTTATTTTTTTGCTTTGTGTCTCTGTACAACTACTCCAGGTCTGGTTAGGGGCATATATACTTTCTAATGACCACAAATACGAGGGCATGCAAAAACGGATAAATTTCAAAGAGCCTCCCGGCAAATACATGTCAAAATTCAATGCCTTATCATCTACTCATCTACTCATTGAATGAGGTTAACATCAATGCCTTGTCGAGTTTTCTAAAATGCTACGGAAGTGATGTTAACCTTGCTTTTCGGGAAAAAATGATGTTGACCTTCAATTTTGTAGAAATTGGAAACTCATACAAGATAGGTCCCATTATTTTATATAAACACAATTTTAAAGGTTGAGAAGATTTATTAGGTAACCATATGCGGTGGATGAGATTAATTCTACCGCTGCTACAAACCTTAGTACATTAAAATTAACAAACTGATATAAAATTTGTAAATTTACGTTAATTATGAATGACAAAACTTACGTACAATACCTTAAGTAATGTTCTTTAGGTTCCTTTTTTTTAATTCTGTCACGTGACTACTTAACTAAAAAAATACATTTTTATTCTATGAGAAAAGAATCTACTTGGCAAAATCTTAAGAGAAGAAACTAAGAAACAACAACTAAGTACTGTAGTTTATACCTAAATCTTGCCCAATTATGAAATAGTTTAAGCTCACCAAATCATATTTATTGTCATATCAATTTTATATGGTCATTCTTCGTTTGATTCTTTGTTTTTAGATGAAATCATTCTTTATTTGATTGCAAACTAGTAGCCCTGAGCTAATGTGGTTTCTAGTTAACTCAACTGATAAAATTTTTAATGGTGGAATAAGATATATGAAGTTCAATTCTCGTCTACAAAAAAAACTAAATAGAATCATGATCTGATAATAAAGAGTTATCATTAAGAGTGAATATCATAAGTTAAAACTTTTAAAAAAGAAGAGGACTAATTTAGGAACTAATAATTTATTCCCTATGGGTAATGCAACTCAATATCAGGCCACATGCCTAAACATGTGGGTCTCAACGGTAGGCCTGGCAAGACAGGTTGCATATTAAATTCAATACAAGTACAAAGTCAGGCTTGTAACTAATAAGTTTACATTCTCAAAGAAATAATAATAATAATAAGTTTACCTATGACCAAATTAAACTAATTGGTGAAAAAATGTTAATAAGTTTACCTATTACCAAAACTAATTGGTGTCTCAGTTAATGTTAATTTGGATTTATTATTTTTTAAGTTGTTATAAAATGAAAGTGAACACTAATAATGATTCCAGATTAAAATTTGCAATATTCATGCTCTTCATAACGATTACTATAATAAACATATTGGTGAAAATGGAAGTTAAGATCCAACTTGTTTTGCTGCCCAACTTGAGAAGTCAAAGTTAAGTTTACACAAATCAAGAAGACCACGGAACCCCTTCACATATAAACCTCACAAATTCTTCTTTGTTGTTAGTGAGCTCTCAAAGAAAATCATGGGTTTCAGTTTCGAAAAGCAGGACCTTGATTTGGTATTGGTCCCTACTGGGTTGCTGATCATGTTTGTTTACCACCTAGACCTCCTTTTCAGATACGTTTATAGACCTCACACCACATTCATGGGGTCTGAGAACAATGAGAAGAGAGCTTGGGTTGAAAATATTATGAAGGCAAGTATTACTCCCTTTTCTTTCATTCTTTTTGGTTAGACAGAATTTGTATGTTTAAGCAGATTTGCTTAATTTTTACTTATGGAAATTGCAGGATAAGAAAAGGAACGTTAGCGTTGCTCTAACTGTGACCAGTTCCAACATTAATGCAGCAATTTACTTGGCAACAATCTCTTTGACTCTGTGCTCTATCATTGGAGCTTGGATTACAAACTCTACTTATACCCTCTTAGATAGTACCATAATCTATGGCGACACAAGTCAATCCACCATGGCTATCAAGTACATAAGCCTCCTAACCTGCTTTTTTCTTGCTTTTTCATGCTTTGTTCAGTCAGCAAGGCATCTTGTCAATGCAAGCTATTTAATAAGCAACCCAAGTAATGATGTATCTGCGAGTAGTGTGGTATTGCCAGTTATAAGGGGAGGTGAATTTTGGTCACTTGGGCTTAGAGCGCTATATTTTGCTCTTAATTTGCTGCTATGGTTTTTTGGTCCAATACCCATGTTTGTTTGCTCCATCATGATTGTGATAATCCTCCATTGCCTCGATACCAATTCACATTTACTGTGATATCATTATTGTTTGTTTTTTGGTCCAATACCCATGTTTGTTTGCTCTATATTAATAATTTGATTGTTGATTGAAATTGGGTTTTGCTGAGTCAAAAGGTATACTTCCTGCATTTTCTGGTCAGCCTGAGACTAGATTGAGGAAAATATTGTAAAGAGATAGATTGTTGTGCTTATTATTTTTTCAGTTTGTAAATTATAGCTCCACCAACGTGGATGCTCTAATGAAGCAATTGGATTCTCTTACAAGGGGCTAAGAATCTTAAAGCCAAGGTCTATAGTATTTGGAAGACGAAGGTCTATCAACATTTTCTATTCACGCAAGCTCATTGGGTGAGTGCACCACAGCTAGATTTTAGAAACATAAAATAAAAATAAAAATGGTGTTATAAATACTAAAATAGTCTTGCAATCATGAACTATTTGTTTATTGACGTAGAATAACGCCATTGAGAGCTGGGCCCACTCATTCTGTAACAATGAAGTTTTTCTTTTTTGGATATGTAACAATTAACTTATTCCTTGTTATATGGTACCCACCTTATAATTTTCTTCATATTCACAATGCATCCTCGGCTACTTGGGACTTAAACAAAACTTTCAGCAATACGGTATTTTTATTAGGGATGTGCGTAGTTCGGTTTTTTCTTAAATTTATTACCGTACTGATAGGGATCGGTTTTCTCGTAATTGGAATCAGTGCATACCGCCTAGTGTTGGTTTTTTGACACTTTGCGGTACGGTCTTTTGCAGTCGGTATAATTGGTATGGTCGGTTTGAACATTAAAAAAACTGTTTTTTTTTTTTTTTTTTTTTGTATATATAAAAAAAATGGGACTTTCAAGCAGTGTAACACTATATTTTATACTAGGCAGAACTATGGATGCTATTAAAACTTTAGTTATTTAAAGAAAAAGTCCAACAGTGTAACATTAAAAAAAAAAAAAAAAACACTATAAACTTTATACTATCCAATATCCAGAACTATGGATGCTATTAAACTTTAGTTATTTAAAGAAAAAGTCCAACAGTGTAACACGAAAAAAAAAATGCCATAAATGTTATTTAAATTTTAATTGGCAGACAACTAGACATGAATACATGATGGATGTGGGAGTGGGACTTGAACTTGAAGTAATAGTGTAACATTATAAACTGAGTTTGGAATCAGACATATAGAGAAAGAGATTCTTAAGAACTTAAGCCTTAAGAGCGAAAGGTGAGAGATGAGAGGGGATTATAGATGGCTTGCTGCAGATTGGGCTGAGTGGCTGGCTACAACTGCTTGATTGGTGAGGCGTCTAATGATGAGACTTGAGAGGGCAAAGGCTAGCCAAGCCGAGAGGTGAGAGCGAGAGAGAGAGTGAAGGCCAGCGGTCAAAGAATACTCAGAAATAGAATAGAATGAATAGTAGGCAAAACTCAGAAAACCTAGCATAAAATGACGTAGTTTTGCTCTTTTTTTTATTTTTTATTTTATTTTTTTATAATAAAAAGTGAAATGAAGACTTTTTAAAAATAAAAAAATTTAAGAAATCCTAGTGAAACAACGCCATATTACTTCAATTGAAATTTATATCTCTGTATCGTATCGGTTCGGCTTGGCTCATCTTTGGTTTCAGACATTCTACTCTGACGTTTGTACCACACTAGCATCAGAAATCCCCTTGCCCTCTGCTTGCTGGCACCGGTACTGTCAGTCGGTTGTAGTTGCGGTTTGGAATGATCGGTGCCGGTCGGTTTCCTCGATGACGGTAAGCTGTTGCACACCCCTAATCTTTAATACATGTCGCCCTAGTGTAAAAAGAGAATAATAAGAGTTTGGGTTTTGTTTTACTTCTTTAAAAATGTTCAAACATAAGTAGCTACATATAAAGATAACAGATAATTAGACATGTGTCCGCATCGAAACGTATCCGATGGAATTGGTCATTGGATACAAGCGCCACCCTAATTATATATACTATTATATTTAAATTATATGAGAATTCTTAAATATTATCAAATTGTTTTGAAGGTATTTGGATTATGTAAGAACTCTTAAATACAATTAGATTGTTTTGGAGGCCCCAATGGCAGTAATTAATGATGATCATCCAATGTCTTAATTTTAGCGGTAATTCAACCTAGTGTTAGTAGGTTGCTCCTAAGAATTGGCCTTGGCCCCCATAATCTCATGCTAATGCTTTTTGCTTTCTGTCTGTGTATGGCATGAATGGATAAATTTCAAAGAGGCTCCCTGCAAATACAATTCCAGCTTGAATTCTTTGTGTAAATCATGTACAAAATTATATTCAGCTTGAGATTTAAGCAAGAGGCCAATGCAATTGAACGTAAAGGAATCAGTACTCCCCCATTCAGGGGCGGCCCAACAAACTTTGAGGCCTAAGGCGATATGTTTGAATGGGGCATTTTATTATTAATTAAATAATATTTAACTAGTTTTCAATATCATAATTCTTATATAACAAAAGTGCATTTTTTAAGGACAAAGTTTAGCTACAAAATTGGTTGTAGCTTAGAGCTGTAAACTCACTCAATAAAATAAATATTACAACATATTTTGAAAATCTAACCGTTGAATTGCATGTTCTTTATGCTCTTAATACACTTCTCAAATTTTATGTCAATTGTATATTATTTACTATATGATCTATAAGCATATATTTTATGCAAAATTTTAAATTACAAAAACTTACAATTTAAAAAATTTATTGATGATATAGCTAGAGGTCTTTAATTTTCTTGAAATTTTGCAAGCATGGAAGAAATAAGAAGAAAATGTAATCCAATGGTGAATTTGTCAAAATTCACATCTAATAAAAAAATATTAAGTAAGTTTGTAGCCTAAGGTTACAACTAATTTTGTAGCTAAACTTTGTCCTTCTTTTTATCTTGTAATATATATATATATATATATATATATTTTTTTTTGAAGAAATGTTAAAACTATAACAAAATTTACTAAAAAAACTTACAAAAATTGTAGCAATGAATATGATTAATGACACTTCAAGAAGATAATAAGCAAGCATTTGAATGAATAATGTTAGGGATATTATAAATTTTACAACATGATGCTTATAAAGATGTATCACTAAGTAATTTAAAAATGCATTTAATAGGTTGTTGACGTTTACAAATTATATTAATTGTCACATCAATTTGTATAAAGGTTTTAAAGTAAAATTTATTGTATTTATAGTATTTTCCTATCTAAATTATTTCTTGTAATTAATAACACATATTTGTAAGTCCTATGTATTTAAAGTTGTATTATCTTTAGCATTACTCAATTCTTTATACTTCTTAAAAGTAGAAGAAAAATGTAAAACTAATTTTTTTCCATATCTCAAAAAAAAAAATCTAAAATAAATATATATTTCAATTTTTGCCCCAAAATTTGGAGCCTTTCTCTAGTAAGGGGCCTAGGCAATTGCCTAAGTGGCCTAAGCCTAGGGCCGGCCCTACCCCCATCCACCATTGCTCTCTCGTCTCGAGAAATTGGTTAGGATCTCATTTTTAAAATCTATGGTCCATATAAATCTCAAAATTCAATGCCTAAACAAATAAAATGAAGGGAAAAATTAGAGGTAAAAAAAAAAACAATTAAGTGTGTAACTAAATGGTCCTAGACTAATGAAGGTATTATTGTCATTGTTATTATCTATTTCTTAAGCCAAAATTAAGACTTAGTGTGAGTTGCATTTCCTAGCTCACACGTTTTTTTTAAGTGGGTTTCGTGCACTGTTCATGGGACCCACAAGTTTTTTTTTTTTAAACAACTTTAAAACTAGGTCATACAGCATTATTTACACATTTAAAAATAATTTTGTTACAGTATTTTCAGTAATAAGCAGTATCTAAATAGCCTCTTATAAACGATATTCAAATAGCCCCTTGATACAGTTATTTCATTTGTGAGGTAGTAGTTCGAGTTGCTTTCTAACAAGCTACGTAAATGATGTTAACCTTGCTTTTGGGGAAAAAATGATGTTGACCTTCAATTTTGTAGAAATTGAAAACTCATCTAGGATAGGTCCCATTAATTTTCTAGAAACACTATTTAGAGGTTGAGACTCGAGACCATTCATTTAGTGACCGCAAGTGGTGAGCCCATTCTTTATGACCGTAGTTTATTTCGTATGCGTAATGACCTAGTAATGCACGTCAATATTCATGTCATTTGCCTAACCTTGTGGGACTCAACTGTAGGCCTCACAACACAAGTTGCATATTATATTCAATATCACAATGAGTACATGAAGTGAGGCTACTTGCTAATAAGCTTAAAAGAAGTACCCAAAAAAAAGAAATTGACACCTATAAATGTAACATATTGTTAGTGATACTAATTAATCCAAATGAGAACCAATAAAAACTTGTCAATTTAACTAGTGTGGAAAATGTCATTAATTTTATTTTGTGCATTAATTAGTCAATAGGTTTACTGAAGACCAAAACTAATTGGTCTGTCTAATGTTAATTTGGATTTATTTTTATAAATGTTATAAATGAAAGGAACGCTCATGCATGATTCCAGATTAAAATTTAAAATATCATGCACTTCATAACGACTAAACTATTAAAATAATTTTGTTGTTTATATAATTTGTTATTTATTTTTATAAACATATATAGGTGAAAATGGAAATTCCAACTTGTTCTTGCTGCCCAACTCCAGAAGTCAAAGTTGCGTTTAAAGAAATCAAGAAGTCCACGGAACCCCTTCACATAAAAACCTCACAAACTCATCTTTGTTGTTGGTTACCTCTCAAAGAAAATCATGGGTTTCAGCTTCGGAGAGCAGGAACTTGATTTGGTATTGGTCCCTAGTGGGTTGCTGATCATGTTTGCTTACCATCTGGTCCTCCTTTACAGATACATTCATAGACCTCACACCACATTCATGGGGTTTGAGAACAATGACAAGAGAGCCTGGGTTGAAAGCATCATGAAGGCAAGTATTACTTCCTTTTCTTTCATCCTTTTTGGTTACACAGAATTTGTTTAGGCAGATTTCTTAATTACCTTTGGAAATATTGCAGGATAAGGAAAAGAATGTTAGCACTGCTCTAACTGTGACCGGTTCCAACACTACTGCATCAATTTACTTGGCAACAATCTCTTTGACTTTGTGCTCTATCATTGGAGCTTGGATTGCAAACGCTGCCAATGTTGTCTTTGAGAGTACTATAATCTACGGTGACAGAAGGCAATCCACCATGGCTATCAAGTTCATAACCCTCTTAACCTGCTTTCTCCTTGCTTTTTCATGCTTTGTTCAGTCAGCAAGGCATCTTGTCCATGCTAGCTATTTAATAAGCAACCCAAGTAGTGATGTATCTGCGAGTTGTGTAGAGGCATCAGTTATAAGGGGAGGTGAACTTTGGTCACTTGGGCTTAGAGCACTATATTTTGCTCTTAATTTGCTGCTATGGTTTTTTGGTCCAATACCCATGTTTATTTGCTCTGTCAGTATTGTGATACTCCTCCATTACCTCGATAGCAATTCAACTCCGTTCAATGAGTATGGTTCTGGAACCCAGACAGCCAAAAGGAATGCTCGGCGGGATGTCTAAGGCAGCTACCTTTATTTAGCATCATAATGTGCAAGGCCTAATTCTTGCCTCAATTTGTATTGTTAAAATGAAGTATTTGACATTAAATTTCTGTTAGGAACTCTGATTGATGCAAGTAATATTATTTGAATTCATGTCCGAAAGAAGCAAAATTTTACAGATTCAAAAATCAGAGTACATTTTCTTTTCAGATAAGTGTATTCAGATTCAGAATAAGTTGTCAAAAGAAGGTTCTGAGTGTTGTTAATTACAACAAAAAGTTAGAAAAGATTATCTAGATAGCTGAAAATTTGATTTTAACTGTAAGTTCATTTACCTATGTTCCAATCTTAAAAACCATTTCCTGGTTAGAAACAGCAATTAGTCTCCCTCAATCCTGTTTGATTAGTTAGTCATTGTTTGCAATCTCTGCGCAAAAGCTTGAAAGCAGCATAAACCATGTGTGGATACTTTTTCTCTAAGCAAAGTGAGTTGTAAGTTTGTTGACGTTTTATTCTTTACACGCAACATAAGTTGTATAAGCTTGATAGACAAACTCGGATAATTTTCACACTTACAAAAATAAATTCAGCATGACTTTGTGGTTGCATTATATGGTATAGCATCACAACACTTGGCTCCAGTCCTCAAAGTCACGTGCATCATTGACTTGTATTAGTACAACTCAATTTTAGCCAGCCTTTCATTATAATAATTGTTGGGAGATTCAGAATAGCCAATTAGAAATTATATCTTATTGTTTTTCAAGTGATAAAGAAATTTGTAACATCAAATTGAAGTGGGATGAACGTGATAGATTTAAGTGCAGAAGGGAATGATTAAGATTTTTTTATGAAAATAATTAATGATTAATATCTTTACCCACCTGGAGCTATTATATATCTAAAGGTAGTCTGAACAATTGCGTCTACATTAATCAAGACAAGAACATCCCCATGTCATAAAGCAAACTAATAATGCCAAAAATCATCAGTTAGCTGCACGGTCCTCATGTGCTTCAAACAAGACCTACGTAGAAGAACCTACGAAGAATACCGGTGTGGTACTGGCCAAATACCCTTTGACGGTCAAGTTAGAGAACTTTTCACAACTCTAGACTACCAAAGCTGAAATGAATTATGCGTACCTTGGTTTGTGAGGGCTTTAGAGTTTTTATAGTAGTGTAGAGTTGACATTCATTCCTTGGCAGAGAAGATCTTTCCTTGTAGAGAGGATTCTTATTAATGCGCGTATTTTACAGGACTCTTTCCTTGTAGAGATCTTCTCGATTAGGGTTATTCGTGGGGCATAAGATGTTTCCATTTACACCAATTCGTGGAGTCCAAGAAAAGTCATGTTAGGTCTGTCAGGAGCTTCTTTATTCCCGTCAACTTAATCCCGTCGGCTACCTATCTTGTCTATACGTTCAAGTCGTCAGGTCCAAAATGTCGTCTGCTTGGAAGACGAGCCGACGGGTCAAGATCGGAGTCATCAGCTTTGGGTGTGTAGACGTCGTCTTCTTTATTAAGTGCATGGCATGGCATGGCTAACGAGTTTACTAAACCCAACAGTTTCATCCTTTGTGAACGAGTTTGATATCTTTCCAAAATTACCCTTATCACAAACTATACTTTGTCCTTAGGGATTGCCAAAGAAATATATCAAACTGGAATGAACTTGTCTTGGTACTAAAGTAATTTGGTAGAAAGTAACTAGGGTGTGTATATAATGGTATATAGATTATAAAGTAAGGGGTAATTTTTTGAAAGAGGACTCACACCAAGGATTTCAAGCAAGTAGGATGGCCGACAAGTTGAAATTCTCCGAGTCTGAACCTGCTAGAATTGAATAACCTACTTTCTATGTTTTAGGCTAACCAGTGGGATTGATCGAAAGGCACTTTGAACATTAAGTAAGTCTAGAATGCATACCTCATAAAGTGCTTGTTTAAAATTGGGTGGCATGCTTAGCCGCTTGAAAAGTGTTCCCAAGGCCAAAGTCATCCCATCGAGGATATTTCCTCAAATCACACAAAAAAATTTATAGTTCTGGCATTAACTGTCGTTAGGACACCATCACCTTGCCCCAAAAGTTTGAAGGTTGAAAACACTAGTGATGCCTCTGTTTTATCCTGCTAATCATGACATGGGCTGCCAGTTAGGTCCCCAATAGCTGATCACAATCCAAATTCTATAAACCACGAGGGTAAATCATACTTTCTCATTTTCTATGATGTACATGTTGAAAATTAACATCGTGTTTTTTTTTGTTGGGGTACATTACATTGACACCTCCGAGATATGGTTAAATTAGACCCGTTATACCTAATTTTCAAGAAATGACATATCTTATCCCAAAATGATCAAAATAATTGACACATGGAATAAAAATTGGGTATAGTGAGTTTAATTTCGCTATATGCAGGGGATATCAGTGTAATTTAGCCTTAAAAAATCCATTGTTTGCTTCAAAAACTTACATTGTATATACTTATTGTTCACCTCAATAATGCTCTAAATGAAAATTTCAAGTTTGGAAATTAAACAATTGAAAATGTTTCACAAATGTAAGTATGTATTGACGAATGAATTGCTAGAATTCTCTATGTAAGGACACAATTCAAATTCCCAAACCACGACTGGGAGGAAAATGGGCTTGAAAGGCCTTTTTTCACAATGAATTTGTAGAGGGTGGGTTGGTAATTTAGATTTCAAGAATGGTTTAGACAATTACAAAAAGAACGGGCTTTGGGCCCAATGGAACAAAACAAAGAATCGTTTGCAAAGAGTAAGACTGAGAAATCGTCCTCGGATTGTTTCCGAGGATGGTTTATAATAATATTTCTCAAGTTTGAATACATTGAAATGTTAATTTTCCCAAAGTAGATGATCCGAGGATCAGACGTAACTTAGGTTCTGTTTAACACTTAGTAAAGACTATCAATTTAGACGAGGTATGTGGTCCGAGGATCCAGGAATACCAAGCTTCAGTTTGATATTTGAATACATTGAAATGTTAATTTTCCCAAAGTAGATGATCCGAGGATCAGACGTAACTTAGGTTCTGTTTAACACTTAGTAAAGACTATCAATTTAGACGAGGTATGTGGTCCGAGGATCCAAAGGCATTCAAGCTTCAGTTTGATATTTGAATACATTGAAATGTTAATTTTCCCAAAGTAGATGATCCGAGGATCAGACGTAACTTAGGTTCTGTTTAACACTTAGTAAAGACTATCAATTTAGACGAGGTATGTGGTCCGAGGATCCAGGCGTACCAAGCTTCAGTTTGATATTTGAATACATTGAAATGTTAATTTTCCCAAAGTAGATGATCCGAGGATCAGACGTAACTTAGGTTCTGTTTAACACTTAGTAAAGATTATCAATTTCGACGAGGTATGTGGTCCGAGGATCCAGCATACCAAGCTTCAGCTTGATATTTGAATACATTGAAATGTTAATTTTCCCAAAGTAGATGATCCGAGGATCGACGTAACTTAGGTTCGTTTTTAACACTTAGTAAAGATTATCAATTTCGACGAGGTACGTGGTCCGAGGATCCGGGCATACCAAGCTTCGGGCTGATATTTAGAGGAACGAAGATAATGAATGCAATGTAGTTTATAACAAAAAACGGCCGAAGTGCCTTTTATTTAGTAATAGTACCTTCGTAGATTATTTACATTCCGTGGATGTTGTACAACATTTTCGTCCAAATCTTCCGGATTGTAGGCCCCTATTCCCGCGACCGAAGTAATACGATAAGGTCCTTCCCCAAGTTGGGCCCCAATTTTCCCCACGCAGGATTCTTCATCGTGCCCAAAACTTTCCTTAATACTAAGTCACCTGGTCCAAGAGGTCGAAGTTTCACATGAGAATCATACCTCGCTTGAGCTTATGTTGATAATAAGCTAGTTGAACCATGGCGCTTTCTCGCCGTTCCTCAACTAAGTCTAAGTTTCTCGTTAATAGATCATCATTGCTATCCGGAATAAAGCAGCTTTTCTTCGGGGTTGGGAACCCGGTTTCTAAGGGTATTATCGCTCGGCTCCATAAGTCATGGCGAAGGGTGTTTCACTCCGTGGATCTTCGTGGTGTAGTTCGATACGTCCACAAGACATGTGGCAGCTTCTTCCACCCACCTCCCCTTGGCGTCACCCAACCTCTTTTTGAGTCCGCTCACTATTACTTTGTGATGCCTCGGCTTGCCCATTTCATGGGGATAAGCCGGAGTGGAATATCTATTTGTAATGCCCGGATCACAATGAAGATTTCCGAAAGGCTTTGCTATCAAATTGTAAACCGTTATCCGAAATGAGAGTATGAGGGATGCCGAACTGCAACGATATTCTTCCATACAAACTTTTTTGCTTCCGTGTCTCTCGATGTTTGATAATGGCTCACTTCAACCCATTTGGTGAAGTAATCTGTTCCCACGAGAAGCCACCGTCTGTTTCCCGTTGCTTTGGGGAAGGGTCCAACAATGTCCAAGCCCCATTGGGCAAAAGGCCATGGGCTAGATAGAGGATTCAGGACTCCCCCTAGTTGATGTATGTTCGGAGCGAACCTTTGACATTGGTCGCACTTCTTTGCATAATCTTGCGCTTCTCTCTGCATATTTGGCCACCAATAGCCCTGAGTGAGGGCTCTGTGAGCCAAAGACCTTCCCCCTGTGTGACTTCCACAAATCCCTTTGTGTAACTCTTCCAAAAGTAGCTCCGTTGCCTCGGGGTGTACACATAACAAATATGGTCCGAAAAAAGAACGTTTGTACAATTTCTGGTCCTCGGACAACCAAAAACGAGTGGCTTTCCTGCGAACTTTATCTGCTTCAGTCTTTTCTCCAGGCAGGATGTCATTTCTGAGAAATGTTACTATTTGATCCATCCAACTAGGCCCAGTCCTAATTTGGTGAATTTGAGTAGAGTTACCGTCCGTCCTAGTGGGTTTCAACAGATCTTCAACAAGGATAATTCGTGGTAGACTTTGTGCCGAGGACGTTGCGAGCGTGGCTAATGAGTCGGCATGGGTATTGCCACATCTGGATACATGCAATAGTAGAAAAGACTCAAATTTAGATTGCATATACCTGACCTGGGTTAGGTACTCTCGCATTCTGGAATCCCTTGCTTCTAGCTTCCATTCTACTTGGCCTACCACTAATAGTGAATCCGAGAACATTTTCACCGTCTTTCCTCCCATTTTATGAACCATGTTCATCCCTGCGAGGACGGCCTCATACTCTGCTTCGTTGTTGGTGGCCGAGAACCCTAATCTCAAAGATTTCTCAAAAGTAATTCCCTCTGGGGATACCAAAACTAGTCCTATACCCGACCCCCTCTGATTTGCTGCTCCATCAACATGGACTTTCCATAATGGAGGCCCTTCACACAAAATCATGCCTACTGATCTTTTACCCATGCCTTCTTGATAGTCTTCTAACGAAGGCTCAGCAAATTCCGCCACAAGGTCCGCGATAACCTGTCCCTTTATAGAGGTGCGAGGCATATACTTGATATCGAAAGCTCCTAGTTCAGTTCCCCATTTGGCAATTCTTCCCATATAATCTGCACTTCACAGAATTGATTTAAGAGGGAGTTGTGTAAGAACAACAACTGTATGAGACTGGAAGTAATGGGGAAGTCTTCGTGTAGCATGTACCACCGCCAAGATAGCTTTCTCCAGTGGTAAATAACTCAGCTCGGCCTCGTGCAGAGATTTACTTACATAATAAACCGGTCTCTGGATGTTATTGTCATTTCGGATAAGAGCCAAACTAACTGCATGGTTGGCCACCGCAATATATGCAAACAGAATTTCATCCACTTCTGGTCGAGACATAACTGGTGGTCGCGAGAGATACTCCTTTAGCTGTTGGAAAGCCACTGCGCACTCCTCGGTCCATTCAAAACCTTTCCATTTATTTAATACTTGAAAGAAAGGTCCGTATCCGTCCGCGGACCGGGATATAAATCGGTTGAGAGAGCGAACATACCTGTTAGTCTTTGCACTTCTTTGGGATTTCGAGGTGGGTGTAAGCTGTTTATTGCCTTAACCTGAGCAGGATTCACTTCAATTCCCCGGTGAGTCACCATATATCCTAGAAACTTGCCCGATCCTACACCGAAAGAGCATTTAGAGGCATTGAGCCGCAATTTATATTCTCTCACTTTCCGAAAAGTGTTGCTCAGATCCTCCAGATGTGCAGAAACTTCTTTACTCTTTACAACCATGTCATCCACGTATACCTCAATAGTTTTTCCTAGCTGGGCCTCAAACATTCTCGTCATCATCCTTTGGTAGGTAGCCCCTGCGTTTTTTAAACCAAAGGGCATTACCTTATAGTGATAATTTCCTGTAGGAGTGACGAATGCAGTCTTCTGCTGGTCCTCGGCGGCTAAGGGTATCTGGTGGTAACCTTGGAAAGTATCGAGAAAACTCATCCGAGGATGCCCAACAGTAGCGTCAACTAACTGGTCAATCCGAGGCATTGGGAATGAGTCCTTCGGGCAAGCTTTGTTTAAATCTGTGAAGTCTACACAAACTCTCCACTTCCCGTTCTTCTTTTTCACCACTACCGTATGGGCTAACCATTCAGGATAAAACACTTCTTTGATAGCCCCTGCCTCCTTGAGTTTGAGCACTTCCTCTTTAACGGCTTCGGAATGTTCTTTGGATCACCTCCGAGGTGGTTGCCTCCTCGGCACTACGGTTGGGTTGACCTTTAAATGATGACATATGAAGTTCGGATCAACCCCAGGGGCCTCATACGCGTTCCAAGCAAATACATCCATATTTTTCTTTAAAAATAAAATCAGTTCTGCCTTCTCTTCCTGCGGCAATTGAACTCCAACCTGGAAGAACTTCTCAGGATCATTGTCTATGAGAATTTTCTCCAATTCTTCACATACCGCTTCATCTACCCCGGCTGTGGGAAGAGACTTTGATTGCTATGCCTCTCCGTTAGCCGAGGCCGAGGAGTCTGGTTCTGGTCGACGCAGAATTGCAGCTGTAACACACTGTCGAGCCACAGATTGACTCCCAAGTAACTCCACCACCTGGTCTCCAGAATGAAATTTGACTTTGACATGCAAGGTTGAAGAAACAGCCCCTAATGCATGCAGCCAAGGTCTTGCCACAATAGCCGTATAGGGAGAATAAGCATCGACCACGATGAAATCTACGTCTACCACCTCCGGACCCGATTGCACGGTGCAGCCTAATTTGTCCCTTCGGAACGACGCCTCTCCCTTCGAAGCTTATCAAGGGTGAGTCATATGGCATAAGATCTTCAACTCTTAACTTCAAGCCTCTAAATAGGTCGTGGTACATGATATCCGCGCCATCGCCTTGATCAACCATTACCCTCTTTACATCATAGTTCCCTATTCCGAGGGTTACCACTAAGGCATCATCACGAGGCCGGATGGTCCCCATCTTGTCCTCTTCGTAGAAACTTAGGACCGGTGATATTTGCCTTAATCCTCTTCGGCCGATCCCGTGAATCCTCGGCCAATGTTCGAGCTACTCGACATTACCCTGAAAGGAGCCGAGCGCCCTACTGTGTGCCGCAAAAATGACATTGATAGTACCTAGATGAGGTCTCGGATGAAGGACCGTCGTGGTTTGCCACTCCCGATTGGTTTCCTCGCCCGTTGGGTTGGTACAACCGCTTCAGCCTTTCCCTCCTTAACCAATTGTTCCAAGTGATTCCACAAAGTGCGACAATCCCTCGGTGGTATGACCTCGCTCCCGGTGATAATGGCAATGGAGATTTTAGTTGCGTCTCAAAGTGGTCCCCCGCCATTTTATTTGGCCATTTGAAAAAGGCTCATGCCTTATTTTCTCCAACAATGTGCCGCACCGCTCCCCGAAGATCGGTGTTGACCACTTGTGGGGGTATGTGACCAGCCTGCCTGGAAAAATCCCGCGCAGGTCTATTGTTGTTGTATCTGTCCGACCTGAAATCCCTCATTTCTTGTGGGATAACCTTCGCCTTGCCTTTTCCCTGCTGCTGATCTTCCTCAACCCTTTTGTACTCGTCGATGCGATCCATCAGTCGACGTACACTTCTTACAGGCTTCTTCGTCAAGGATTTCCTCAAATCATGCTCCGTTGGTAGGCCGACCTTGAAGGTCCTTATTGCTACATCGTCAAAGTCTCCGTCAATTTCGTTGAACATTTCCCAATATCTGTCCGAATACGTTTTCAGGGTTTCCCCTTCCCTCATGGCCATGGATAGTAAAGAGTCCAATGGACGAGGAACTCTACTGCACGTGATAAAGCGAGAACCGAATGCTCTAGTAAGCTCTTTGAAAGAATCAATAGAGCCTGCCCTTAGGCCGTCAAACCATCTCATGGCTACGGGCCCTAGGCTAGAAGGAAAAATCTTGCATAACAAAGTTTCATTCCGGGAATGCCGCCATTCTTCGGATCGAAATGGCTTACGTGCTCCACAGGATCCGTTCGACCATTGTAAAGAGTGAAGGCCGGTTGTGTGAAGCGCTGAGGCAACCTCCCTTCCTCCAATCTGCGCGCGAAGGGTGACCTGGAGATTTGGTGTAACGCTCTGCCCATTGCGTCATTTCCTAAGCCCCTAGGGGGTAGTCTCTGCCATGCCTCCCATGCAGATTGTCCTCCTCGGAGGAGACATATTCACCTGGGGGAGTTCTGGATCTCTGCCCGTAATTGTCATCCTCGGATCCTTCCGAAGAGGGGTCAGAGACCGGAGGAGTTCTCCTTCTTCTTTCGTGACGCAGTCTCCTCTTTAGGCCGTCAATCTCCTTCTGCATGGCCCTGGCATTTCTCTCGTAAGGAACTCTACTTCCTCCTTGCGAATGACTAGCACTTCTGATGGTGTGTGTAGTATGTACACTTCCTTCTCGGTTCTCTCCATGATCAGGATGTAAGGAGTGATCCTCCCGCTGGGAGCCCACGGACTCTGCACTGCGTGATGGTTCTGATCCTACCATGATGTCCTAAACTTCCTTCAAAACTAAATTCCCACAGACGGCGCCAATTGTAAGGACACAATTCAAATTCCCAAACCACGACTGGGAGGAAAATGGGCTTGAAAGGCCTTTCTTCACAATGAATTTGTAGAGGGTGGGTTGGTAATTTAGATTTTAAGAATGGTTTAGACAATTACAAAAAGAACGGGCTTTGGGCCTAATGGAACAAAACAAAGAATCGTTTGCAAAGAGTAAGACTGAGAAATCGTCCTCGGATTGTTTCCGAGGATGGTTTATAATAATATTTCTCAAGTTTGAATACAAGTGTTGATCATCATTTACTATTGACTCTATCTCTTCTACTCCAAAAGTCCCTCCTTTCTTCGTATGCCTTCCCTCCTATTTATATCCTTTTCTTTCCCTTCATCACCTTCCACTTTCTGGTTGCAATCCTCATTTTTGGATACTTGTCCCATCCACTCTTCCCTAAAGCCCGCTGGGATTAGGGACCAAGTTCCAAGCTCTATGCTCAGGTCCCATCCTTCTATCTATCTAGTCAGCGTATCAATTACAAAGCCTTTAATGTATGGGCGGTGGTAGCAGTTTTATTTTTAGACATTCCATCGTTCTTTCTATTGTCCTCCACGTATACTGTGTATCCCCATAGTCGTAGGACTCTTTATAATATAACCCAGAGATACTAAACTTCTCTTCCTATGTCCTCGGCCTAGTAATCCGAGGACAAATCTGCTCCTCGGACGTATTCGGCTATTTAAATAGTCCACGATCATTTTGATGTCTTCGGATTTGGGTTTCCAGCCAAAAATATTTCGTTGGGCCATCCTTCATATATTACTGGGCCCAACACCCCTACACTCTACATTTATATTGAATTACAAAAGAATAATCAATGAATTAAATCTTTTTGAAAAATTCTTTGATTCAAGAAATGTGTCAATGCATTGTTTGTTGTATATATGAGTAAATACAATGTAGGTTGTAATATGTATGAATAAATTTACTTGAAAAAAAAAATCGTTTATAATTAAGTTTTGGTTCAATCTATAGAAGTGTCAATCAGCACTTTTGTGGTTCGGTGGCACTTACAGAAGAGTTGATCATCACTTCTATTTCTATGTATGTCAATCTTACTGGGTAGAAAAAGTTATTTGCAGAAGTTCTTTCAAGAATTTCTTGTCTCAAATAGCCATAAAATGGTTTTTAATGCTTAAATGAACCAAAGTGACTCTCCAAATATTCTTTTTAAAGGGTCATACCCCTTTTTCTATAAATATTGATTCCATATTTAGTTTTTTTTTTTTTTTTTTTGAAAATTTTTCTACCATTTCAAAATTTCACAAAAACTCTCTATGTTTGCTACTTGTAGAATTCTTGGCATAGTTGTATCATTGGGAAACATTTGCAATGACCCTATAGCAACACTTGTATGGGGGAAAAATATCATTTCATTGTTTCTTTCATTGATTTACCCAATAATTTTTCAATATTCTTTGACAATATTTGGAATGGTAGGAACAAATGACTTGACTAGTTTAAAAATGTTGAACCATGAATTGGTAAAGCTTGATTGATTTGATGGAACCAATTTCATTAGATGGAAAGACAGGATGAAATTTTTTTCTAAGAGCCTTGATAATTTAGTCTTGCACCCAAATTTAATGCAATTTTCCAAAGCAAATGATGAAGATTTTGAAGAAATCAAGGCAGAAAGGAATAAACGTGAGGAAAATGAACTTGTTTGAAAAGGGAACACTCTCAACACTCTTCCAAATTGAATCTATGATCTTTTCACATGATGAAATCACTGAAAGAGATTTGGAGTGCATTGGAGTCAAAATACAAAATTGAAAAGATAGGCTCGAAAAACTTTATCATTTAAAAGTATTTTGATTGTAAGATAGTTCATAATATCTCAGTTTTAGATCAAGAGCATGGATTATAGATTTTGGTAAACAAACTCTGTGATTTGTCTATTGATATTCCTTAATCATTTCAGGTAGATGCAATTATTGCAAAACTCCCACTGAGTTGGAATAATTATATGAAAAACCTCTTTCATATGTGTTGGACAATCTCACTTTAGAGAAATTTGAAAAACATCTCCAAATTATAGAAGCAAATTAGATTAGGGATGGTACTTATCCTGATTCTAAAGTACATGTGAACGATGTTCAAAGTGGGACTTCAAGTATGACCAATAAGCACTTGAAAGTCAATAAGAATTGGAGTGGTTTTAAAAAGAACATCTCCAAGAATCCAAACTAGGTCAAGAAAAGTCGGTCATACTTCCATTATAGGAAGAAGGAAATTACATTTGAGATTGTAGGTTCTTCAAGAACAAGAAAAATGATGAAGAAAGCAATGCTAATGAAGAAAATGTAATTGAGGAAATTGTTGCTATGGTGAGTGATATGTGTGTAGAATGTTCATCAATAAATTTTACATAAAATCTTTTACTAGCTCTAGTCATTGTGTGTTTTAAGTCACCCAAATCACTATGTACCAAACCAAAGAGTTTGGTTCTCATTTTAGGGATTTACACGGTTTTTTGGTGTTTTAGTTTCAGCACAAATTTCACATTTATCCGTGTTTGCTTCACTTAGTGAGTTTATGATTCCATATTCTTTTATTTTCTTTATAACTAAGATTTAAGTGTCCCAATCTACCATGTCACAAATTAATGGATTCAACCAAGTAAGCACAAGAAGATGAACTATTTTCATTAATGACTTGATTAACATTAAGTACAAAAAGGCCATCAACATCATAACCCTTACCAAGAAAGACTTTATTTTTAGAAAAATTAACTATGTCACCATCACGTCACCATCAAATAGAATTTTAATACTAGTCTTACCAATCAAATGTACCAAGACAAGGTTGTGTCTAAAATGAGGTATATGGATGACATTGGTGAGTAAAAGGACTTTACTGGAAGTTAGCTTTAATAGTACCTTTCCTTTTCCACTCTCCAGCACAGGTTTATTTCCCCTAACAAAGACAGACTTGGTGCCTTCTGCTATTGGAGTTGAGGAAGTAAACTCCTCTTTGAACGCACGAATATGCCTTGTGCAAGTTGAATCCACTACCCATCCTTTCACACTTGTGACCAATTGTGGCTCAAACACCACCTCCGCAATGACCTCTTTAGTTTCCACCAAAATTGCTTTGTTTGCTATTGAGCCTTTGTTGTTGAAGTTGCCTCTCACTCTATAAGTTGCCCAATAATGAAATCAAAATTGAAAGAATTACCTATTTTCTTTTGGATTTGAGGATTTAGACCATTTTTATTATGAAACTTTCCTTTGCCTCTAGGGTCATGTTTCTTTTTATTTTGAGGAGGTCTAGAGGGTCATCATTTTACAACATCAGCCTTGGAAGTAAATTCTTTAGCTTTAGAAGCATTTTCGGACAATACTATTAGTCTTTTTTATGGTGGTTATACTAGTGCCTATACTCTTTCCAAGAATCTACAACTTATAGACAAGGAAATGAGCCACAAACTTTTTTGGGTAAAACATCACCCTCTTTGCCTAAATCGGAAACTAATTTTTTAAAAATTTTCAATTTGTCTAGAAACATCATTTTCTTCAAACACGTGAAAAAATATGTATTTAGTCATAGCAAAATTTTCAATTCCTCTACTCTCAAACCCATAATTACCATTAAGTGAAGGAAAAATTCTGGTTTTGTATCTCATACAAAACACATAGCGGAAACAACAAACAAGGATCTATTTCATTCGTGGTTGATAACGTGCACTATGTAAATTTCAGAATTTAAGAACAAGATAGCGTACCTTGGTGTGGAGAAATTCAAAACAAAGATTAGAAGCACTTGGGAACACTTTTAATCTTCACTCCAATTCCACTTTACGCCCAAGATGTGTGGTCTCTCAATCAATTTTTAAGGGAGAATGAAAGTGTGTCTCACACTCTCTCACACACCGTTTCTTATTTCACTTTTTCACTAATCTTAAAAAAAATTTTGTATGTTTCTCCCTTTATAACTAGCTGATTATCTAATTAGGCTGGCCTATTAGGCCTTTCCAATTGGGCTTTAGTGTGTGGCTTGGAGTGGGACCAAAAGGGACCAATAAGACACTAGGTCCAATGGGCCTTGGGCTTTTCCGTCAACTCTTGACAAGTCCAAAGTTACCATTAATTATATTTAATACCACTATATAAATATAATTGCACTCTAGGCCTTATTAATAAATTATAACCCAAGACATTATTATACATGCAACCCCTTCATAAAATATTCGTAGTAACACAAAGTCATAAATGTAGATTGCCACTTTGTAAATTACTACATCTTATCCTTGAGTACCCGGTTTAATCCTTTAAAGTTATTCATTATATATTTATGAAATCCAATTTCATAAATATATACTTTAGTAATTTCTTACTAAAGTGGTTAGGCCTAACTCTCTGAATAATTGAACCCATTAAACTTATCTCAAGGGAATATTTTATATCTCCATCAAGAAACTATGAATTCCATCTTGAGAATATATGCTTCATCAACACTAAATGTGGCTGCCCAACATACTGAGATTTTGACCGTCATTTCAGATCTCACTCCTGATATATCAAAGCAACCTACACTTTATGATCAGGTCCATTATTCTCTCAGGATTAAGAGTTCATGCAAATAGAAGTCGTGAGATTTATTATTCATTTGACAGTCATTATGAGAATAATAAATCTCACAGCGGTCCTGTTCAATATGTCTTAACTCTTAAAACATATCAACATATCAACTAGAAGTCGCCACTTCCTTGATCAAGATAAATCATCTTAGTTGACATGTTATAGTCTTCGCAGATGAAATGCCCAATTTCATCACCGACTACGAACTATAAATTCTGAGTTTACAAAGAACTTGTGATTTACATCTTCTGTGACTTTTCACATAAATCACATACAATGCATCTCATGGACTATATGATAATGTCTCATATTCATGTTACTATTATTTTAGATAATAATAAAATAACTTTATCAATCACAATATTAAGTCATACATCATGTCATACATAATATCATACATAGCATCATACAATAGGATTTAAGGGCACTAATCCTAACATTAAGTTCATTCCATAAATCTTTAGCACAAGTAAAATGACAATAGTTATGTCATACTCGGATTCTCACTGTGTTAAACAACGTTGCGTTCCAATGGCTTTGGTATGTGCTAGGTTCTAAATATTTAGAATTAAATGTTTAAGTTCTAATTTTATGTATGTATGTTGACAAACCGAGAACAAATACATGTCTAGGATAAGATATTCATGTCTTAGAACAAGTGTTAGACATTTCTCAAGATGGTTCAAGTTAAGATTAAAAAATAGTCAAGCTGCAAAAAGAAGAATTTAGAAATTGTCTTGCTCAACCGATTGAGAGATAGGCTCGACCGATCGAAAGTCGATTGCTGCAAAATTTAAATCAAGCCCAAAAGCCCGCTAAACGTTTAGGGTTTAAGTCCAGCACTACTAGGTATAAAAGGAAAACCCTAAACCATGTTTCAAAAGTTCTAGGAAGTCTTGTGCGTTACTCCTGTGAGATTTGAGAGGTTTTGTAATCTTCTAGCTCAACAAGCATCTACCAGAAAGAAGGTCCATATACAAGAAGTGGAGATAAGTGGTAGCATACAAGATCAACTATTGCTAATGGTCTAGAGCTTTAAGTGGGATCTTAGAGTCACAAACGGGGGTATTTGTGTGCGACAAATTCAGATAGAAGAGTTTGTGGATTCAGAGCTGCGTGTGGTCATGTGAGTAAGTACTACATGAGGTAGCTTTAGATTTAGGAAAAAATCTATTGTAGAACTTCCATTCTATTTTTAAAGTTGTGATTTACAGCTATGTTTTATGTTGGCTTTATTTAATGACAAAAAGTGTTGTAATTGCTTAAATTTTGTTCCTTGTATTTTGTGGAATTTTATTGTATTGAGTTTAGTATTAAGTTGGTGAAGAATCGAGCATGAATTGAAGAACAAGTGGATTTCGCAAAATGCTCGCAAGAAGCTAACCCGCAAAAGAGCCATGTGAGAAGTAGATGCTGGAAGCTGAAGAGTCATGCCAGCTTGGAAGATTTCGCGAGTGTCTCGCAGGTAAGGCCTTCCCACTAGATACCCACGAAACTCTTTGCCTGGAGGATTTTTAAGTGTGACTTTCTTACACTTCACCCATACTATATATCCCCTCATTACCCACAGAAATTACAAGGAGGCCATTCAGAGAGAAAAACCCTAGATAGGTTTTCTACAACACACACTCCCATCTTTTAGAGAGAGAGCTACTCATCCTTAGTGAGAAATCATTGTAACCTCTTCTCTTTCCCTCTCTCATTGTCATACCTTGAGAGGAGATTTGTACCCAAACACAACCCACACATTTTCAGAGTGTAGAGAGTGTTTGGAACTTGAGAAGTTTTAGGAATTTGCCAAAAGAAGCCGGTGAGGCTTGGCGGATGCAATTGGGTGTATTGCGGGATCCAAAAAGCTAGACAAGACACAGTTCCGAGAAGCCTTGTTAGAGTAGGAGCTTGGAGAGCTTAGGTGCATTGAGTAGATTAGGCTTGGAGGATCTCTTGCTATTCATGTATCCCAGCTTATTGTCTGGTGGATCGATTTACAGCTTAGAGGGCGGCAGAGAGGTTTTTCGCTGAGTTCTTTGGTTTCCTCTTTGATAACACATTGGCGTGTTATCTTATGTTTGCATCTTTCTTCCCTTACTCTTGTACTTTACTTTTATTATTTGTTATTCATGTTTATGCACTAGAGTAGTTATCGGTTTATTGCGCCTCATTTACTCTTGTTCCGCACTTAGACAAGTTAAGTAAAAGCAATCTAGCCATAATATTTTATTTTGGGGCTTTAAAAAAGCTCTTGTGTATTCACGCAAATCCAAACTTTCAATTGGTATCAGAGCAGGTACACTGGTATTGGTTTAATTACCTAAGTGTGATCCTTGACTCCTTCTGTTTATTGCCATGGATAGTGTTTTGTATGCTTCTATGGATGATGTTGATTGTAACATGCCATGTGTTTGTGAAAATGCCTCTATAAGTGTTAATCCTCAAAATTGTGATGACATGTTACATGAAGATGCCTCTATGGGTGTTGTTGTTGATATTCCAAATGTCAAACTCTTGAAGAAAAAGTTTAAGAAATTTCATGAGAATTTGAGCAAGTTCACTAGTGAAAATGATGATTTGATTGCTAAACTTAATGAATCCAACAAATTAGTTGAAAAGTATAAGAAACTTGCTAAAACTTCTTGTGAAAAGTTGAAAGAGTTTGAATGTTTGAATATGAACTTGGATGATAAACTTGTTTTGTCTAACAAACTAGTTGATGTGCTAAAATGTGAAAATGAATCTCTTAAGATGCATGCTAAGTGTTTGATTGTTGAACCTCTTGCTAAAAAGGATGAAAATATTTGTTGTAATCATGTTGTGGTACCCGATTTTGTGCCTATTGTGCGTTTTCACTCAAAGGACAAATCGGTGTACATTCCTCCACACAAAAGAAATCAAAAGGTGGAAAGAATGGCTCTTAAGCCAAAGCCTTCGTTTAGGTCTCATCCTAAGGTTTTGGATGGATCTAAGTTTGTTCCAACTTGCCACCATTGCGGTGTGATCGGTCATATAAGATCTCAATGTCCCAAGTTGAAGAGAGAACAAAATCATGTTGCTAGATCCCTCCCTCACCATTGTAGTGCCTTTGATCATCTTAAACTTCATTGCTCTAAGTTTTAAAATTTTAAAAGAATTAAAAGAAAAGAGAAACTTGAACTTTTTGGAAGTTGTGCTATGAAAGCAAAACCAGTTTTGGAGGAAAATGGTAAGTCGTTGAAGAAATTTTTTGATGTTCTTACCTCTTTGTTTACGTGCATCTCCGGTTCTCATTCTTTCAACTCTCGTCTCACTTCTCGTGAGACAGTCATTCCAAACAATCGTTCCGTTTAGATAAGGAAGGGTTTCTATGGTTGAGCTTATGCTCTTTTGGTCCTTGATCTAATTCTTTCAATCTTTGTAGGACTCTTCATGAATTTGATGCTTCATTTTCATGCATTTGTGCATCATGCATCTCTTTATATGCATTGTTTTTGCTTGGCGAAAAACTTAATTTCTTTCCTACATTTTCACGCAATTCCCACTTTAGTCTCTAACTTTTTTTCCTACCGATTTTAGTCTCTATCTTGGAAAACGCGTCTCATTTTTGTCTCTGACGTTACTTTAGAGACAGAAATTGTACAGTTGGCAAACGGAATAAATTTAAAATATTAAAATAATGCCCACAAATGCCAAGTCATTTTTTAAAAACAAAAAATTAATTTATAAATTTTAACTAAATGAAAAAAAGGAAAAAAATGAAATAAAAACAAAAACCCAGAAAAGTAAGAAAATTCAAAACCCAGAAGAAGAACAACAACAAGAACAAAAATCCAGAAAATTCAAAACCCAAAAACATCTAGTGGATTTTAGAATTGTTTGATCTTATTCAATTATTTGTTAATCTGATTGAGAACACAAAAGTAAGAAAAGAAGAAGAAAAAAACGGTAGCTAAATTCTAAACACAGATTCAAACACACAGATCTAACACACTTCTTTATCATCAAATTCAACCATGCCGCTGCTCTTTCATCTACTACTCTTTCTCACTACCACCGCCATATCCGCCGGAGACCTCCCTCACTGGATAGCCCATCGATGATCCTCATCGCGATGATGCTAGATGAGACCTATCTACATGTCTCCATCGCCAGAGTATTCTCCGTCCTCAAACACGCCTCCTGTCCGGAAAACATCGTCTTCCACTTCATTGCCTCTCGCCTATACAGCCACAACAACAACCTCCACCACGTCATCACTTCAACGTTTCCATACCTGAGTTTCCACCTCTACCTCTTCGACTCCAACTTAGTCAAAGGCAAGATCTCTTACTTCATTCTATGCGCTCTCGATCAACCTCTCAACTACGCTCGGATCTACCTAGCGGATCTGGTTCCTTTCGCCGCTCGCCGAATCATCTACTTCGATCCAATCTCATCGTCGTAGATGATGTGGCTAAGCTCATGAACATCAATTTAGGTAATGATGAGAGAGAGAGAGAGAGAGAGAGAGAGAGAGAGAGATAAATAAAAACAAAAATTTATGGGTTTGTATCCTTTGGGTGTTCTGGGTTTGTTCTTGTTCTGGGTTTTGAATTTTTTGGGTTTTTGAATTTTCTTACTTTTCTCGGTTTTTATTTTTATTTCAGTTTTTTCCTTTTTTTCATTTAGTTAAAATTTATAAATTAATTTTTTGTTTTAAAAAAATGATGTGGCATTTGTGGGTATTACTTTAATATTTTTAATTTATTTCGTTTGTCAGCTGTGCAATTTCCGTCTTTGATGTACCGTCAGGGACAAAAACGAGACGCGTTTTCCAAAATAGGGATTAAAATCGATGGAAAAAAAATTATGGACTAAAGCGGGAATCGCGTGAAAATGTAGGAACTAAAATGGGCTTTTCGCCTTTTTGTTTTTGTTTTTGATCTTAGTTTTATGCTTTTTTTTGGTGTAAAAATCCAAAAACACATAAAAAGTGGAAAATTCAAAAAGTTTGATCGTATATGTTTGAGCACATTTCACATGTGAGTTTGGCCTAGTACCTTCGTACTAATGGCGTAGTGCATTTACAAGCTTAACTTATTTTGTATGCACATCTATCTTTATGGGAAAAATCGTGAAATTTATGTGTGATTGTTGTAAATTGATCTTCAAGCTTTACATGAATGATTAGTCAATAGTCTTTTTGATTTTGATACATGCATAGACTTGTGCCTATATATCTTCCCACGTTTTTATGTTTTTTCTCTATAGCTCAACAAATGTCAAATCTCGAAAAGAGATAATGAGCTACAAAAGCCGTCGCACATACTAGTATTTGATTAGGAAAAATGGAAAGAGACTTGTATTGAAATGTATAGTGCCTTAAAAAGCTAAAGGCTTACTCACAAAATTGAAATATCAAAAATTTCAAGCATCGATCTCAAAATGAGGTGTAATGTTCTTATATGATCAAAAGTTATAAGTTGTAAAAAGCTAAAAAGAAAAGCTTCAAAGTTTTGTAATCATTTTCTTGTGAGAGGTCATATATGTTCAATTCTATAATTGAGGTTGACCACTTGACTTAGTACTAGTTATGGATGACTTGATTGAATTGATAATTGAAGCTTCACTCTAGACTAAAGACTATTCCACGTTTGATACATGCACACAATACATAAGTCTAATGTTCAATGAATGCTTATTTCATTTGTGTGATTGTACATGTTCAAATGTGATGTGTGTGTGCTCAACCATATCTGAATCAAACCAAAAGGATTTTTGTTCTTTTTGTCTGCTTTTGGAAGTGACTTGTATCACCCATATTTTTCAAAGTTTTTCAAGTTGTTTTTGTGTGAAAAACATGTTTTCAAGGTGTTTTTGTGACTTATTTCATGTGTAAGCTCAGTCACAAGTTAAATGGTCCAATTCTTAAGTTTTTCAACTTTAGACAGAGAGTTTTGCGACTGTTTCGCGGGTAAGGTCTTCTCGCGAGTTACTAGCGAAATTTTCGCGGGAAGCTTACCAGCAAAAATTCCCAACTTCCCATGAAAATTTTCAGATTAGTTTTTTAAAGGGCATTTCGTGGACGTCTCCCATCTTCTCCCAAACCCCTATTTTAATGCTTCAACATCAAAACTCAACTAATTTCAAGTGTTTTACATTTCATAAACATCTCTAAGGTAATCTTTAACTCTTTTCATTGATTTTGATCCTTAGATTATGTTTTTGGGGGTTTTATGTTCATAGTTGGAATTTTCTCAAATTGGGGTTGAAAAACTTAATTTTTGTCAATCTTTTTTATTGGGTTTTGTTTTGAATGTTGATTTGATTTGGATGTTGGTCCCTTGTGAAAAAAAATAACATGTATTTAGGCAAGATTTTCATATGTAAATGCATTGTTTAACATATATGTGTAATGTGTGCACTCTAACTGTTTGATAAAATGTCCAAATGACTTTTTCTCATTGTTTTGGACTCCAATGAGTACCAATTTTTGGGGATTGCCATAATTATTCATGTTTATTATGTTTTGAGCATTGATGGTATGTTTTATATGCTTTGCCCCTTGAGTGCATATTCATGAATTGGTTATGCATCTCACATGCACACTAGATGCACCTTTGCTGCACACACTCTAACACTTGACATGTTTTGCATTCACTTATGCTAGTTAAATCTTTTTAGACATTTTAGCACATATAACATGTTCTTGTGTCTATGTCATGCCTTGATCTATACTTTGTTCCATCATCCTTAGCATGTCATATTTACTTTATACTTTGTAGCATTGTGTCTTTAAGATATTTTATCTTTTGTTTGAGCTTCATTTTCTCATTCATCTTGCACCCTTCATGCATCATCTTTTACCCTTGTACATATCTTCTTTTCTTTCCCTTCTTCATTTTGATTCTTTTTTCTATTTGTGACAAAAAAGGGGAGAGTATACAAGAGAGTATACCGGAGTGTATCGTCATTTTTATATAACTCATGTGCACATTCTTAGGAGGAGAAATTTCACCTCGTGTACATTCGTAGGGGGAGAAAGTTATAGGGAAGATGCATATACCAAGGGAGAGAAGACATTTGTTTTATGAGAAAACCTTGTTTTGTCTTGTTTGACATTATGCTTGTTTTCTCGTTGTTTTATGGTGCTTTGAGTTACATTAGTATCTATACTTTGTTACTCTCATTGCATCGTGTTTATGTGTTGGAACACACTTGTGCCCTTGTTGGATCTTATATCCTTGATGCAAATACCTTTTTTGTTTTGCATTGGTTATGTGTTAGACATGTATATATCTTTATGCTATTGTTCTTTATTGATTGCATGTTCGGATGATCATTTACTTTGCTATATGATCATTGTAGTCATTTCCATATGACTGTTTTGGTGTATGATCAAGATGCTCATATGTTTCACATCATGTTTACTTAATCGCAATTTACTTGTTATATTATATTTGTCCTTTTATCACTTGATTTACCTTAAGGGTCTAATGTGTTTTGTGCAAGTGTTTCAGGTTACAGGTATTTTGTTCCAAGTTCATCACATGTTTTAGATTTAGGTGTGAGTGAATTTTGCCATTGTTCCTAAACTCACGTTTAAGTCTAAAGTCTGTTATAGGGTGTTTTGTCACAGAATAGCTAAAGGGGGAGATTGTAAAGTTTTGATTTACAACTATGTTTTATGTTGGCTTTATTCCATGACAAAAAGTGTTGTAATTATTTTAATTTTTTTCCTTGTATTTTGTGGGATTTTATTGTATTGGGTTTAATATTAAGTTGGTGAAGAATCAAGCATAAATTGAAGAACAAGTGGATTTCGTGAGAAGCTCGCTAGAAGCTAACTTGTAAAAGAGTCACATGAGAAGCACATGCTAGAAGCTGAAGAGTCATGCCAGTCTAGAGGATTTCGCAAGTGTCTTGCGAGTAAGACTTTCTTACGAGATACCTACAAACTTTTTTCTTGGAAGATTTTTAAGTGTGACTTTCTTACCCTTTACCCATATTATATATACCCTCATTACCCACAAAAGTTGCAAGGAGGCCATTCAAAGAGAAAAACCCTAGATAGGTTTTCTACAACACGCACACACCAATCTTTTAGAGGGAAAGCTACTCATCCTTGTGAGAAATCATTGTAGCCTCTTCTCCTTTCCTCTTCCATTGTTATACCTTGAGAGGAGATTTGTATCTAAACACAACCCACACATTTTCAGAGTGTAGATGGTGTTTTGGAGTTTGGGAAGCTTTGGGGATTTGCCAAAAGAAGCCGGTGAGGCTTGGCAGATGCAATCAGGCATATTGCGAGATCCGGAAAGCTAGAAAAGACACGGTTCTGAGAAGCCTTGTTGAAGTAGGAGCTTGGAGGGCTTAGGTGTATTGAGTAGATTAGACTTGGAGGGTCTCTTGCTATTCGTGTATCCCAATTTATTGTTTAGTGGATCGATTTACCGCTTAGAGGGCGGCGGAGAAGTTTTTCGCAGAGTTCTTTAGTTTCCTCTTCAATAACACATTGGCTTGTTATCTTGTGTTTACATCTTTCTTCCCTTACTTTCATGTTTTAATTTTATTGTTTGTTGTTCATGTTTATGCACTAGAGTAGTTATCAGTTTATTGCATCTTATTTACTCTTGTTCCGCACTTAGATAAGTTAGAGTAAAAGCAATCTAACTGTAATATTTTATTTTGAGGGTCTAAACAAGCTCTTGTGTATTCACACAAATCCGAGATTTCACTATTTAGTAAATTCGTTGCCTTGAGGATTGTTTAGGTTAAATCCTCCCCAGATTTTTTACTTTCAAACTGAACAATTTCATTGGTTTTTCTGAATCATCATATCACTTGTCTTCTTTAATTTCCACACTTAGTGATATGATTGTTTGTGTTTAACCTAGATCTGAATAATCAACCTAAGTATTAACTTGGTTAATTAATTAGGTTAAACAATCTAAATTTACAAGGGTCTAAACAAACTAACAGTATGCTTTACTAGGTAATGTGCATGTATGTGTGTTTGCTTAGGGAAAACAAGTGTGCATATGGCACATGTCAATACTATGGTGGGGTGTGTGTATTTGAGCATTTACACCTATATTTATTTTAAGGAGTCACCACCAACCATTGGGATTCTAAGGTGTGATTGATCACTTAAGTCTAATTAATTTTACTTCCTAATTTTAACTAAGAAAATCCTAAGGCTCTTAAGCTAAACTATAAAATCAAATAAACGTCTCAAACAAGAAATTATAGATTTGAAAGTTTGGTTACACGTGGAGAAGGTGCTAAGCACCCCCACAACGCCTATCCAAAAGGATAGTACCTAATTTTGGATTTTAACTTAAATTTCACCATTTTATATGACAACTAACATATTTGGCATTTGATAAAAAGTATGTATGTACATGTGAAATAAAGCATAGATAAAAACTATCTTAGGATGACATGTAATCTATCCTAAGATGACGTGCGAAGATGATATGTAATCTATCCTAAGATGACATGTGGGAATGACATGATGTTTATCGTAAGGTGACAAGTAAGAAGAAATGTAAAAGAATGACATATAAAAATGACATGCAATCTATCCCAACATGACATGTGCAATATGATGATGTATAAATGAATGGCATGTGAAAGAAAATTTAAACAAAAGGGGTGAAATGTATACCTCATGCAATTAACCCATTTAGGCACCAAATGTATTCTAATGCAAAGGTAGCAAGGTATAACAATAATTAAAAGGGGGAGGGATTATGTTTGGTTCTAGGGGATTCATGGACTTAAATGGATTTAAGTCATGGGCAAAGCATCACATTTTTAACACCCAAATAAAATTCCTATGAGTTTTTAATATCTCTCTCTCTCTCTCTCTCTCTCTCTCTCTCTCTCTTAAGAGGTCGTTTGTGAAAAGTTCATAGGTTTTTTTCTTTAAAAAAAAAAAAAGTCCTTAAAAGGGAAAAGGATTAAAGAAAAATCCATAAGTTTTACATCATTTTTGAGAAGATTCCCAAAAGGGACGAAAATAAAAGGTCCCATGGTTTTTAATTTTGAAAGAATCCTTAAAAGGGATAAGATTAAAAATCTCCATCAGTTTTGTATTTCTTAACAAAAATCTGTAAAAGGAAGAAGGATTAAAAGTCCAATGGGTTTTGGCTTTTTGAAAAGGTTCCTAAAAGGGGGAAAAATCCCATAGGTTTTACATAGAAAACAAGTTTCCAAAGAGGAAATGATTAAGAAGGTCCCACATGCTCTTATTTTGAAAAGCTTTAGAAATTTTATTGGTGGAGACTCCTAAATTTGAAAAGGCATTAAAAAAAATCTATTATTCTTATATACATATGTATTTTTTGGAAAAGACCTTTTTGAAAACTCCTAAGTGTGGTGTGTGTGTGTGTGTGATGCTTTTCCTTTTTTTTTTTTTTTTTTTGATGAACAAAAATGGGTAAGGGGAGTAACCAACATGCCAATCCTACCTGGGCGTAACCACAGTAGCACTCTACTCGCTAGGTCCGGGGTCCTACTGGGATGTAGGGTGACCACGGTGAGTCATAGCTTCCCAGGCCTACGAAGGACACTAGTGAGTCCATATTCGGACTCGAACCTTAAGCTACTAAGAGAGGTAACCCAAGTGAGTCTATATTCAGACTCAAACCTTAGACCTCACACTTAGCACATCTTGTGCATCACCCAAGACCACTAGACCATACCCCTTGATGGTGTGATGCTTTTCCTTTAGTCATTTTTAATATGGGACTATGAATTTATAATCTTAACTAGAAAGTTAAGGTGTGAATCTCATACATGACTAAAAGGATAATATATATATATATGACCAAAGATAGATGACACATAAAAGGCTACATCACCCTGCTACCTCACCAAACTTATAGCTATAGACATGCAAGCATTATAAAAACTCCAAGAGAGGAAAGCAAGCATGCAAGAGAAACATAGCCATAGCTAAAAGGAATAAAACCAACATGTGACATAGGCATTATTATAAAGGGAAACCCT
This sequence comes from Castanea sativa, assembly GCF_040712315.1. NCBI lineage: Eukaryota > Viridiplantae > Streptophyta > Magnoliopsida > Fagales > Fagaceae > Castanea > Castanea sativa. Next base: position 42,574,439 of record NC_134017.1, on the reverse strand, counting down.
GAACATGTAATTAAAAAGCGAAGGAGGAAAGTTTATGGTAAAGTTTTAAATTCTGAGTTGTAAAAATTTGTAATCTTTAAGCCAAAGGAAGAAACTTTACTCTAAATGCTAAACTTTCCTAACTAGACATAGGCATATCTACACAAATATTAACATGCTACATACAAAAACATAAAACACAAGGGAAAGGAACAAATTTTCATGCCAAGACTTAAGCTTTAAACAAAGAACATGCATACAAGGTGCAACCTTGGCTTAAAGGTGCAACCTTTCATGCATACAAGGCTACAACAAGGTAAAGATATGATCTTTCTTGGACATGGAAGCATAAACATACTAGAAAAACCATAAAAATAAAACCTTAAAAAAAAAATAAAATAAAGGCTATAACACCATATCCATGTATTTAAGAACAAATATCGAAGCTTTTATATCAAAGGGATATTTTTAGGGTCATTCTACTGTATCCTCTCAAAAAAAGGGAGTACAGTACCACCTTAATTTTAACCGTTGATTTAACATTGTTTAAATCTTGACCATTGGTATAATTTTAAGGGATACTGGTTACTGGCTAAACAGGTTATATATATAAACCAAAAAAAAAAAAAAAAAAAGTCAAAATAACGCATAATCATTCACGCATCAACAACGCCTCTGGTCTTCCTCTCTACCCTGTCTCGTCTCAATGCTACAAACCCATACCCACAATAGAAGAAACCAGGCAACGGCGCACCATCGAATCTCAATCCAACTCGGCGGCGCCACCCTCTAGCTTCTTCTATTCCAATCCAACCTCAAATCCACATCCAATCCAACTCAGCGGCGCTTCTTCCGTCTCTCTGCCCTTTTGTGCGAAGTTTCCACCGTTTATCGAACCTAAAATCTCAGTAAGTCTCATCCTTATTCTTTTATTTTCCCTATGGGTTTTTTAACTGTTTCCGTTTGTTCTCTGTATGGCTAAATTGTTATTAATTTTGTTTTGTTTTTGTTTACCTTTTGATTTCGCAATTTTGCTAGGAACAAAACCAATCTATTATTCCTTTTGGTTCATAGCAGTTGAGAGAATAAGTTCTTTTATATACTTGAATTAGTAAAACTTATAATTGTATGCTTAATACTGATTTCAATTTGGTTTATTTTTCTTTATTTTGTTTGGCTGGGTTTGTTAGTATTGCCGTTTATACTATTTGGGTTATTTATCATAGGTTTTTCTGGTTGGGTTGAACAATTTGGGCTTTTTTCTCTGGCTTGGCAGGAGTTGGATAATTTCTCTGGGTAAACCCCTTACAATCAGATTGAAATTGCTTACTGAAAAGAAGAAAAAAAATAAAATATATGTGCGCGCGTGTGTGTATATATATTGATAACCTTTGGTATTGATGGTGAAAATTTTCCAAATTTTCTTAGAAAATGAATACAAAATTTAAATAACATTGATGAACTAGCAAACGCCATAATATATTCCAAACATTAATATAGATTCCGTTTTATTATTTTCTTAGTCCCTCTTGTGGAAGTTTCTCTTTGAAGTTTGATATGCATAAGGTAATTGCTTTATGTTAGTTTTGAATGCAGCTTGGTTGGTGATTTTTGCCTAACTGAACTTTTTAAATGTCAGAAAAAGCGTGGTGCTAGAAAGACCGTACTGGTGAAGAAGAAACATGGCAGCTATCATTTTTTTACCCCATGATTGAGGTAAAATAAACACTAATTTCCTTTCAGATGGTTCTATGTATATAGGTCATGCCTGTCATCATTAGATATCCCGTATTTGGGAGTACCTTTGTGGTCTTGTTTTGGCTAATGGTGATGTTTACAATTTGGTCCCACTATTATATCTGCTTAAGGTTGTCTGTTTTTGTTAGTGATTTAAGACCTGAGAGAAAAACCATATTAGTCGACATTTGCGTGTCTTAAATATATCTTGCTACCTTGAGAGTATCGTAGCAATGGAGGACTTATATGTGACCAATCTCTTTTCTACATTGTCATAATGTGATCAATTCAGTTATCCTGTAACTTTGAATTAAAGCTATATGGAATCAATGGCTTACTAGGCCCAAATTCTTGACATCTTTCAGGAACTTGTTGAAAAACTTCACAAAGGTGAACTGTCAAAAGATGATTATCCATTCTACTGTACCCCCTCTTTTTTTAGGGGGGTACGGTACCCTCTTTAATCTTGGCCATAGATTTTACACATTTGAATCCTGACCATTTATTTACTTTTAATGAAAAACGAATTACCGGTTATGTAGGTAATATATCAAAGCAAGAATGCACCAGTTAGTGTTCTTTCTCTTACATCTCCGTCTCCTCTCTCGCATCTTCTCTCTCAAACTGAAAACCCAGTGGGTGATCCTTCTTTTACTTCAAAATACTAAACGATGCATCTCTGCAGTGCTTAGCTTCCACCACCAATGGCCCAAGAGAGAGAAGGACTCATTCTCTTGGGTTGTGTGCTTCGTCAATAACTCCTTCAAACCTGATGAACTAGATTTTGTCTACTCCACTCTCAAATGGATCTATATCATCGACTTGTGAGATTTCTTCAATTCTCTTTACTCTTAATATTTTTTTTAGTCTTATCAATTTATATTCGATATTGGGTCTCTTTTTTTTTTTTTTCTCATTTTGACTCTAAAATTTTGGGTATTTTTAGCTTTTCAGTATCATTTCAATTCTGGGTATGTTTTGTTTTTCCTTATCTTAATTCAAGTTGAAAATTCGTTTTGTTTTGTTTTTGTCTCTAGAATTTGGTTATGCCTTTTGTTTGCACGAGTAAATAGCAATAATTTGCTGGCTCTGAATTGTGGATTTTTAAATGCTCATTTGATCGATGATTGAGTTAAGAAATGAATCACTGACGGTGAATATTGGGGTTTAAGGTAAAGTGAGACTACAAAAAGAACAGTTCTTCACCTATGGTTTGGCCCTTTTCCTTTTTGTTTCATTTGTCATATAAAAAGCTTGTTTTTCTTATATTTCATCCTACCTAACCATGTGGGTTGTTGGGGGTATTTTCCATTTGGATGACATTTATCTATGGAACTGCTAATTTCACTAGGAAAAAATGTGTTTTTTATTTTTTATTTTTTTTTAAGTTAAATTAATTAAGCAATAGTGATAGAAGACCTTTAGGGGTTGATTTGTGAAATGCAATAGATAATGAACTTGTGTATCTGTCTTGATATTGAGAAATGGAGGAATTTCTAGTTATCTACTGAAATGCTAGCTGTAAAGTATGCCTTATCTTGAGTCAAGGAGCAGGGAAAGTTGCGAGGGAGTAGAGGGATGACTATTGCAGTTGTAAAAAATTTGTAGTCATACCATTCATTTGCTTTGTTTTGATGGGTTAGTTTTGAAACTATCCTAATGGGATTGAACTGAAAACCTTGTGAAACATACCATTCAATACCTCTGTTTTGGTGGATAAATTTGAAACTATCCTAATTGGAATGAACTAAGTTCCTTGATAAAAGTCTACCCCATATATAAGTTATTACTAAGAACCTACTCCTAATCCAGTGGTGTAACCAGAGACTAATCCTTTTATTGATGGGTTTATTAAATAAGTTTAATTATTTGCTTACTCTGTGTATTGCTTCTGTAAATGGGTCCAAACACTTATAACATGTTTTTTTAAAGTAATATCTAATTTTAATTACTCAGCTTATATATAACCATTTCATTTTTCCTATCAAAGATAACTCAGCTTTTCAATATGAATAATTTATTCTTTGTTTCCTTTTCAGCCTCATTTTGTGCTTGACTGAGTACTAGTTCCTTATTTTTTGTTTCGTTTTCAGCTTCATTTATGCTTGAGCTGTTATATGCTACTCCTTGGAGTTAATTTGGAATCATTATCATGTTACTTGAGGTTTCCAAGGAGTAGCAAATAACAGCTCAAGAATAAATAAAAAGAATTAGTCTGACAGATTTTGATTATGGTTTTATTTCTTCATAAATTTGGCTGTTTTTACTTGTTCCTTCTTCCCCCCCCCCCCCCCCCTACCAGAGAGATGCAGACTGTGCACTTGAGCAAAAATAGATAAGAGGGAGAGATAATCAAGTTATCTTTGTGTTTATAAAATTCTGTTAAGAGAAAAGACAACATAGTCCAAGGATGTTGAGTACTTTTAATCAGTTATTCAAAATATTGCTAGTTTTAGCTATTTCATGTCTTGTTATTTAATTGTAGTAGTTCAAAAATTAAAGCAATGAACAACATTTTAAGGTCTCATGTGGTCAATTTTGATTTTAGCTTTGATTTTGTCACTTTCATGGCTTGTGTTCCCCTTAGAAAAACAGAAACTTTATGCAAAATTTAAATAATGGATTCCAATGACCACTCGTATATCAAGTTATCCTTAAAAAAATAATTATATATAATTTAAAAAAAAAGTTTCTTATAAGTGGCACAGAAAGTGCTTGTTGAAATGCTTCTAAGGGATTCAGTTTTTCCAAAACTTGTGGCTTTGTGTTCTGCTCATCAAGAGGTGTGGGTTCTTGTTAGTGTGATGTTGAAATTTTATTTTATTTTATTTTTATTTTTTGGTTAGCAGAGGAAAAAGGCAACACCTATGTATTTAAGATGGAAGGGTTTTTATAAAGAAATAAATTTTTTCTTCTATGTCCTAGGGAGGACACAGGTATAGAGTTGCTATTTCTTTGTTTCTATTTCATTTCTTTTCTATGTGGTGTACATCTAAGTTGTAATATGTGTAGTTGGAATCACAATAAAGAATCTTTTATTGGTAAATAAAATGATAAGATATAGTTGATGATAAATGCAGAGTATGTTTTTGGTACTAGTGGAGATAAATGACAGAGAAGAAAGAAAGCAGAATGCGTAGAGAAGAATAACCTTGTTAAACATTTTAGAGACTACTAAAAGATTAACTAATTCTTTGTATGACTAAAATAGATTAATTATATATATATATATGCATGCATGCATGAGTGACTACTTGTTAAAAATGATGTTGTGTACAATTTTCAGCTTGTAATTGTGAAGTTTTCGTTGTGAAAACTTGCAGCTGATAAACGGGTATGGGGGTCTACTAGATGAGAAGAGTATAGCCTAATCACAGCAACTGATTGCCTCAGAAAGATCACGCACAGTGATGTACCCCTTTCATACTATACACGACTTTGGCATGTTGTTTGCATATTCTATAAAGATTGGAATAACCTGAGATTTAGACGAAGGTGATTATGCTTCATACCCTTTTGATATGCATGTCTCAAATAGTAGTTTCATTAATTTAAGATCTCCTTTGATTTTGTGGGCATCTTGTTCAATTCTTCCTGTAAATGTACACTAATCTTCTAAATTTGGCTTTTCATTTTAAAAAAGGTATGCCTGGTATGACCACCTATGCTGGTTTCCATGAAGTTTGCTCTCCTTAGAAAGGAGAATATGTCTTCGTTTCAGTAGCATCTGGTGCTGTTGACCAACTTGTTGGACAATTTGCAAAATTGTTGGGTTGTTACGTAGTTGGAAGTGCTGGAAGTAAAGAAAATGTATATTCTATTAGGATATACTTTTTAGTACTCATTGGCCCTTCTTTATCTACAAGCTGCTCTTTATCTGAATTTCACATTGATCAATTCCGACAGGATGGAATCTTCCTTCCCCACAAACCCGACTAAAAAACAGTCATTTTTTCCTTCCATGATTGGGGAGTGGGTTGGTGGGATGAATGTACCATTCACGAAAGAAGTTTTTTTTTTTTTAAAAAAAAAACTATTTTTAAGCATGAAATACTCATCTTTTTTTCTGTGATGAATTAGGTTGACCTATTGAAAAATAAGTTTTTTTTTTTTTTTTATGATGCTTTCAGTTATAAGGAAGAGCATGACTTGGATATGCTGCTTTGAAAAGGTCATTATGTCATTTGCATAATAGGAGTTTAAAATTGTAATCTGAAGCTTGAGGGACATACAGGTTCTTTGGCAGATTAAGTTGTTCTTTTTTAGCATTGTGTAATATTTTAACAAACTGGAAGGGCCATTACTTGATATGACACCACATTTTTCAGGTGGTCAATAGTTCTCCGATTCACTTTCCTCTTTCCTCTTTCAGGCTAGCCAGGAGTATTATAATTGAAGATGGCATTGAACCCAGGCTCACATGGAATGATGATAGACCCCATTTTGTGTCTGTACATCTGGTGAAGAGGGTCAGATAAAATATTAGTTTGTTGCCCTACTCTTGGAGTTAGAACCTGTTTGTAACCTGTAAAATGGCTTGTTTGGCATCAGACTTTCTCTGTGTACAATTTTATCTAAAGAAAAGTGCTTAATTACTCATATTACATGAAGTATTGTTAATGCATTCATGCCAAAATTTATTGGAATTACTAATTGCATTTGTCGCAGTTGAAAACTCTAAGTTGAATTGGTAGTACAACTTAACTAATGCCAACCTTCTAGGATGTTATTGCAATATTTTTGTATGAACCCATTGACATCCAATTTGCAAGCAGCTAATTTTATCTTTTGACAGGGAATCAATTATACTTAATTTTGCTACTGATTTACAGCCAAGGTCCTTAGCCGTAGGTTTTCTTTTCTTTTTTCTTATGTTTTTCCGTTTGGACTTTGGAGATTGGAGTAGGACTGCCAGGTTTACATTTTGGACTAAACCTTTTTTTTTTTTCTCACCTGTGGGCTGGCCAGCTGGAACGCAAGGGGGGCCAAGTCCCTTTTTTTTTAAAAAAAAAAAAATTTAACCTACTTAATACAATAATGTTTTCCAACACTCTTTCCACAATATTCCCAAACACAATCATGGTCATCCTAATATTCATTGTCCGGCACAACTATTACATATTCTTATTAAACTTTGGCTTTTGAAACATATTTTTCAAAAGAATTTTATTGATACTATTGACTCACACTTTTCTAAAAAATATTCTATTAGACTATTAACTATGGCAAAACTAACATCCTCTCCGCTTACGCAGGGGACAAAATAAGATTTAATACTACCACTATTAAGTGGAAAATTATGACTTCTTCGGCAGAGAAGAGGGACAAGGGGAAAGCACATGCACAAGACTTTCCTCAAGACGAAAGGTTCCCAGCGGGATACCCTTTTGTAATGCATGAAAGCGCATCTTCTGGAGTAAAATCCAGTAATGCAACATCCCTTCAGGAATTTGTCCCGACAGAGGTGACATATTCCAGTGGTGATATCATATTAACTTTGCAGGAAGTATTGAACACAGACTTGCAATTCCATAATGGAATCTATAGTGAATTACCAGATTCTATTAAATTCATTCTAGACAATCTTCAAGCTGCCTATTCTTCAGACCACCACAAACTATTCAACAAAACCATGAGAGCACTTGAAATTCACCTTGTTAACCTTGCTACCCAAATTATTGACCCCACTACTGAAAATGCAGCCTTTGCTGACCAACTTTTTAATTGCCTTGCTTACGCTCAAAATCGTCATGATGAATCACACATAATTAGTCAACTCTTTGGCAAAGAGGAAATCCATTCAATGGATAGAAAGACTATAATGGGTACTGATTTTGCTAGATTGAGTCTAAAAAATCAATCTTTGCTTAAAAGTGTTGTTGCCAACTTGCCTCCAGAAGTACAAACTTGTATTTTTGAAAGCAAGGCTATGACTAAAGATCTTGATCTTTGGTTAAAACATTTCAAAACTCTTGTTTCAATTGCTCCTACCATTGTTGAACCTGATGGCCCCAACAGAGGCTACCTGAAAAAGAAATGGGGAAAATACTTTAGGAGCAGTCTCAGAGTACATGAAAAAACCCATCATTTCCCCGGTCTTTTAATTAATTATGAAGATGGTTCTGATGATGATCCTTTTTGGCTTTCTCAAATGTTTGAATTTGGTTTTGTCAGACTCATCAAATTAACGAGTCATAATCAAATTAACCAGTTCCCTGATATTATCCAAAAGGCTGTTGCAGATGTTGCAGCAACCCCTTATGTTTCAATTCGATGTTGGAGTACTTTACCCAAATGGGAAAAGAATAATTGGATGAATGTTCAACCTTCCAAGCATCTTGTTCTTATTAACGGATATACTCACCAAGGCCAATGGTATGAATGCAATGCTTATGTTTCCCATAAACATCCCTATGCTCTTGCTGAATGTTGGAGAAGTTACTTTAATAATCGAATTCTTGATGTCTCCGAAGAATTATGGAAAGACTACCATTTCTTTGGCTGTACAGATAGAATTTCTGTTTTTGTTAACAAACCTTATACTTCTGCGGTCAGGCACTTACAATGGGTAGAACATGATGACCCAAGAATATTCCTCACAAGAGATCCTATTCACGAACCATTAATGTATTGTGGTTTCTGTAACCAATATTCAACTTATCATGAACATGAATGCAATAATGATCCCCCATGGGATCCCTTTCCAGGAGACCCGTATGCTGGTTATCCATCTGATGCAGCTTCTACTTAGAAGCATACTGGTCCAGCTAGATGATGCTACTATTTTCCGACGATACTTTCCTGACAATAATGATCCATTGTTGACTATTCCAAGATTCAAGTTTTTTTGAAAAGACAAAATTATTTTGCTGATACTTTTGGCACTACTAGCCAACCTACTTTCGGTCTTAAAAGTCGATTTGATTCCTTCCGGATATTGCGCTCCTATTACAGCTCTTATTGCCCCTCACGGGTCCTGATGTGAATAGTAAGATGACATTATTTACTTTGTACTGTTTACTACTTTATTCACTTATATAAGGGGGGTTGTCCCTTATTGTTAAACTCAAAATCTTTTTCTAGGATTTCCCTTAGAACTCTCTCTAGGACCTCCTTAGATCAAGATATCTCACTACAAAGCTTGTAACTAGGAACCAGGACTAGCTTTCAAGCCTTGTACTATTTACCCAACCTGTTGATCACTGTAATCTTGTTGCTACTACTACTGTAAGTACTTTGATGTATATTCAATAAACAACTGTTGTTTTCAATACTTTGAATTATTTTGATATACAACTGCTTGGCTGGTTCTACCGTCTTACTTTCAATTATTATTTACTTTGAATTAATCCATATATCTACTATCTGTTGTGCTTTCGCCTTCTGCGCTGTCGTCCTTCCCCCTTTATGGTATCAGAGCCATTCTTTCCTTGGCCGATTGTGTTGTTGTGTCTTTCATCTTTTGTCCGTGTCTACCTGACCTTGTGATACTTCGTTGTTGTGTCGATCTCACCGTCGTTGGCGCCACCGCCATTGTAAAAAGTCCCAGATCCGAACAGTAAGGCCCGTGAAGCCAGGAGAGCGTGAGGGCGTGAGAGGAATAGGGTTGATGTCCGGTATGTGTTACGAAATGCAACGGTTGTGAGAAAAACATAATATTTGAGTGTTATAACTAAGTTAGATATTGATAGGATGTGGAGATCTGACTCCTCTGTTAGCTCTAGGACTGGTTGTCCTCTTGATATTGTAAATGAAGAAGACCTCACTGTTGGAGAAAGTGAGTACCCAGATTTTAGAAAATGGAATATTCCTAAAGTTTCTACTAAATCTGCTTATGATCTTAATTGGACTGAAAAAAAGTATTTTCTCTGAATATAGAGCTTGAACTGTTGAACAAACTTTTTCTATTTCTAGAACTCATGAAAAATGTTGTTTATTTTCCAAGAAAAATATTAATGAGTTTTTATCCAAGAAAAATCTTAAATATTTACACATTGGTTTGGTCCAAGTTGCTGTTAAACCTTTAACAAGAAAAGGAATTGATGCTTTTGTCCTTATGTGTTTACGTGATGCTAGATTTAAGAAATTTAATGATAGCATTCTTGGCATGATTACTGCTTCCTTGTATGATGGTCCTGTTTATTTTTATTGTTATCCTGATCTTGCTCTTGCTCTTGATGATCCTAATATTATTAAAGCTTTAACCTTGAATATATTGACTTCTGGATATGATATGGATGATGGTAGTAGACCCTTTACTCTTATTTATCGAATTTTTTAAAGATTGCTTGATTTCCAGCTAACTCCTCGGTCTAGAGGATGTGATCCTGCTAGAAAAACTATGTTGATTCAATGTTCCACACCTGATGCTAAGATCCAAGTCCCTAAAATGATTCAATGGCAAGATATTACTCTTCCCAAAGAATGGACTTTGGAACAAGTTGCACCACCTGTTAAACCTGTTTTTGACGAACTTGATCTTACTAAAATTGCACAATATTCTGATGGAACTGTGAAAATATTTTTTGATGATACCAAATGTTTTCCTGCTCACAAACCTTTAAGAATCAATGAAGGAAGAAAGTCCTTTGTTGGATCTGAAAGTATTATTAAAAGAAATGCTGATGTTGACGAATTTTTGAAAAAGAATTTTGAACCACTTGATTTAAAGCTAAAAGGAGTTGCTAGCAACAATTCCCAAGTTAGCAATACTTATTATTCAACTAAACCCGAATTTCTTCCAAAAGATGACCAAGAAGAAGAAGAAGATGCAAAATCTGAAGCTCCTTCTGGATCTGATTTTCCACCTATTGAAACTCCTCCTCCTTTTAAACATCCGCGTGTGATAAATTTGATGGATATGGATGTTGAAATCCCTGCTTTTCAAATTGATATGGTTGCTTTAAGTAATGAATTCTTTTCTAAAGTAAACCGTGATAAAAGAAAGTATTACCAAAGTACTTTTGCTCAGTCTGAGAAAGACAGAATCAAAAGGAAATGGAGAGAAAAAATGAATTTGTTAAAACAACATATTTTGTTTTTTGATTATCTTGAGAATTATTATGTTTCAAGAAATGAGGTTCATACCAATTACTTGAACGTAATAAAAAAATCTGCTTTTGTCAAACATGATAAAACTGTTGTTAAATCCAGTCATCCACCTCTTGAAACTGTTTTGATTACTTGCAAAAATGATAAAGAAAGCACTGAGGTGAAAGCCTCCCCTTTCAAAATTGCTGATGATAAAACTCCTCTTTCTGCCATTATTGAACAAAACAATTTTACTAATGAATCTTTTCATGTTATTGGTCAACAGCTTGACCATATTGAAGAAAAAATTGATGAAAAACCTTCTATTTCAAAACCTGAGAAACCTTTGATTGATTTACCCAGTCAAAGAAAAAATATTGATTTTAAAACTTCTCAGAGTAAGACTTTTGATTTAGTTAATTCCCAAGGATCAACTGTTGAAAAGATTGAAAAAATGCTTGCTGATTTAAAAGTTAAAACCGAGCAAACTTCTACTTCTAGAAGCGCTGCTTGTGCTATTTCAAGAAATGAGAAAGAAGTTGTTTCTGATGACGACACAAATTCTGACTCATTATCTTCAAAATCTTCCAAAAATGCTTTTGATGATGGCATAAGTTTACCAGAAATTAAAAGATTTGTTGGAAAACCCAATCCCACGTCTTTTACAAAAAATTGGTATACTAAACCTACTCCTCCTGATGTACAGTTTGAAGAAAGATCTTCTCGAAACTCGGTTTTACTGTTCTCCTCGATAAACTTTATGAATGGAATATTGATGGTTTGTCTGAACAAGAAATTATTAACAAAATGGCTCATATGTCTATGGTTGGTATTGCATACATAAATAACCATGACAGTCTTGATCATCCTGATATTGTTGATTTGCTTGCATCTGGTTTCACTGGTTGTCTTCGCGGATGGTGGGATTCACATCTCACAGAAGAATCCAGAGAATCTATTAAACATGCTGTTAAAAGAGATACTGATGGTATGCCTATTTTTTATCAAAATATTAACCGTGGTGTTCCTGATGGTGTTAATACTTTGGTTTACACCATTCTTAAACACTTTGTTGGTACTCCTTCCAATATTTCGTCTCGAATTTCTGATTATTTGAATAATTTGAGATGCCCTACTATGTCTGATTACAGATGGTACCAAGATGTATTAACTTCCAGAGTCATGCTTAGAAAAGACTCTACGAAGCCTTATTGGAAAGAGAAGTTTATTGACGGTCTGCTTCCTATTTTTGCTCATAAAGTAAAAAATGAATTAATTGGTAAAAATGATTCTATTGACTTTGACAATTTAACCTATGGTGATATTTTCAGCACTATTAAGAAAATTGGAATTAATATGTGCAATGATGAAAAATGGTTAAAACAACAGTTAAAAGATAAAAAGAAAGCTAAATATGAAATGGGTAATTTCTGTGAACAATATGGTTTACCTCCTATTGCCTCTTCCAGACAAAAAGAAAAAAGTAAACATGATAAGGTTTACAAAAGTTATTCCCATAAAAAGTATAAAAGACACAGAACCCACTTTGTTAAACCCAATGATTTTATGCTAAAAACAAATCTACTTTTCGAAAACATGATAAACAGAGATCAGGTAAAAGTAAGTGCTTTAACTGTGGCAAATTTGGCCATTTCAGTAAAGACTGTACCCAAAAGCCTGGTAAGTTAAAAAATAAGTTGAACATGTTGAACATTAATAATAGTGATCAAAATGAATTATTTCAGATTCTTGAATCTGCTGCTTCAACTGATTCCTTTGAAGAGGATTTTTCCTCCTCATCTGATTCTGATTACCACTCCCGTAGTGATGTTTCTAAATCTCCTAATATTAAACTTGGCTGTAGAGATTCTTGTTGTAATGTGATTAAATCTGTTAAAATGTTAACCAAAAGTAAAGAGAATGATGATTTACTATTGACAATGATAAGTAAGATTGAAGATCCTAATTTGCAGAAAGATTATCTTGATAAGTTTTTGAAAAACTTAACAAAAGAAGATAAGGTTAAAAGACCTAATTCTACGATAAGTTTTGAAGAAACTCTGAAAAGATTTAATAAAAATAAATCAAAAGAGATAACTGTTAATGATCTTCAACATGAGATAAAAACTGTTAAACAAGAAATAATCCAATTAAAAAACGATGTTAAATCTATTAAACATGATAATGATCATCTGAAACAAGAATTGTTAATTCTAAAAATTGATAAAACTATGGATAAGCACCAATCTGATGATGATGAGCAAAAACACGGAGATGAATCCGATCAACAAGTTTCTCCTTCTGGTAATGTTTCTGATCGTACTTTGATTAATTTAATTGATAATCAATTGTCTCTTGTTAAACATATGCTGCCCAAATGGTACACTAAAATCAAAATTGTTGTTGCTCATGATTATGCTTTTAATGTTGTTGCTATGATTGATTCTGGTGCTAATGTTAATTGTATTCAAGAAGGATTGATTCCTTCTAAATATTTTGAAAAACTACTGAAAGATTAGTTTCTGCTAATGGAACTAAAATGAAAATAAAATATGAATTAAATAATGCTCATGTTTGTCATGATAATGCCTGCTTTAAGATCCCCTCTGTACTTGTTAAGAACATGACTGATAAAGTAATTCTTGGTTTGCCTTTTATCAACTCTTTGTATCCTTTCCTTACTGAGGATGATGGAATTACTAGTAATATTAGGATGTATCCTTTCCTTATTGAATATACATCAAAGTACTTACAGTAGTAGTAGCAACAAGATTACAGTGATCAACAGGTTGGGTAAATAGTACAAGGCTTGAAAGCTAGTCCTGGTTCCTAGTTACAAGCTTTGTAGTGAGATATCTTGATCTAAGGAGGTCCTAGAGAGAGTTCTAAGGGAAATCCTAGAAAAAGATTCTGAGTTTAACAATAAGGGACAACCCCTCTTATATAAGTGAATAAAGTAGTAAACAGTACAAAGTAAATAATGTCATCTTACTATTCACATCAGGACCCGTGAGGGGCAATAGGAGCTGTAATAGGAGCGCAATATCCGGAAGGAATCAAATCGGCTTTTAAGACCGAAAGTAGGTTGGCTGGTAGTGCCAAAAGTATCAGCAAAATAATTTTGTCTTTTCAAAAAAACTTGAATCTTGGAATAGTCAACAATGGATCATTATTGTCAGGAAAGTATCGTCGAAAAATAGTAGCATCATCTAGCTGGACCAGTATACTTCTAAGTAGAAGCTGCATCAGACGGATAACCAGCATACGGGTCTCTTGGAAAGGGATCCCATGGGGGATCATTGTTTCATTCATGTTCATGATAAGTTGAATATTGGTTACAGAAACCACAATACATTAATGGTTCGTGAATAGGATCTCTTGTGAGGAATATTCTTGGGTCATCATGTTCTACCCATTGTAAGTGCTTGACCGCAGAAGTATAAGATTTGTTAACAAAAATAGAAATTCTATCTGTACAGCCAAAGAAATGGTAGTCTTTCCATAATTCTTCGGAGACATCAAGAATTCGATTATTAAAGTAACTTCTCCAACATTCAGCAAGAGCATAGGGATGTTTATGGGAAACATAAGCATTGCCTTCATACCATTGGCCTTGGTGAGTATATCCGTTAATAAGAACAAGATGCTTGGAAGGTTGAACATTCATCCAATTATTCTTTTCCCATTTGGGTAAAGTACTCCAACATCGGATTGAAACATAAGGGGTTGCTGCAACATCTACAACAGCCTTTTGGATAATATCAGGGAACTGGTTAATTTGATTATGACTCGTTAATTTGATGAGTCTGACAAAACCAAATTCAAACATTTGAGAAAGCCAAAAAGGATCATCATCAGAACCATCTTCATAATTAATCAAAAGACCGGGGAAATGATGGGTTTTTTCATGTACTCTGAGACTGCTCCTAAAGTATTTTCCCCATTTCTTTTTCAGGTAGCCTCTGTTGAGGCCATCAGGTTCAACAATGGTAGGAGCAATTGAAACAAGAGTTTTGAAATGTTTTAACCAAAGATCAAGATCTTTAGTCATAGCCTTGCTTTCAAAAATACAAGTTTGTACTTCTGGAGGCAAGTTGGCAACAACACTTTTAAGCAAAGATTGATTTTTTAGACTCAATCTAGCAAAATCAGTACCCATTATAGTCTTTCTATCCATTGAATGGATTTCCTCTTTGCCAAAGAGTTGACTAATCATGTGTGATTCATCACGACGGTTTTGAGCGTAAGCAAGACAATTAAAAAGTTGGTCAGCAAAGGCTGCATTTTCAGTAGTGGGGTCAATAATTTGGGTAGCAAGGTTAACAAGGTGAATTTCAAGTGCTCTCATGGTTTTGTTGAATAGTTTGTGGTGGTCTGAAGAATAGGCAGCTTGAAGATTGTCTAGAATGAATTTAATAGAATCTGGTAATTCACTATAGATTCCATTATGGAATTGCAAGTCTGTGTTCAATACTTCCTGCAAAGTTAATATGATATCACCACTGGAATATGTCACCTCTGCCGGGACAAATTCCTGAAGGGGTGTTGCATTACTGGATTTTACTCCAGAAGATGCGCTTTCATGCATTACAAAAGGGTATCCCGCTGGGAACCTTTCGTCTTGAGGAAAGTCTTGTGCATGTGCTTTCCCCTTGTCCCTCTTCTCTGCCGAAGAAGTCATAATATTCCACTTAGTAGTGGTAGTATTAAATCTTATTTTGTCCTGCCAAGTAAGGGAGAGGATGTTAAGCCAGTTGGCCATAGTTAATAGTATAATAGAATATTTTTTAGAAAAGTGTGAGTCAATAGTATCAATAAAATTCTTTTGAAAAGTATGTTTCAAAAGCCAAAGTTTAATAAGAATAAGTAATAGTTGTGCCGGACAATGAATATTAGGATGACCATGATTGTGTTTGGGAATATTGTGGAAAGAGTGTTGGAAAACATTATTGTAGGAGGATATCATGCTACGGAGGATTTTGGACCAAAGCAAAGACTTGGTCAAAAGTCTAATGCAAAGAAGACCTTTTTGAGTTTTAGCATCCGTAGGAATTATAGGAAGTCCTTTGGTGAAGATATACCTTTCACTAGGGATTTTGTCATCATGCAAGTAGTCAACAAGAGAGATATCCATATTATCATAGTATCTATCATCCATCAGGACACTATGACAATCGGCAATAATTGTTGGCAACAAATGAGTAGAGCTATTCTTTTGTTTAATAAAGTTAAGATGTATATTCAATAAACAACTCTCTCCTTTCCTTACCTCTCTCTATTTTTCCAGCAGGATCACGTCCTCTAGACCGAGGAGTTAGCTGGGAATCAAACAATCTATAAAAAATTCGATAAATAAGAGTAAAGGGTCTACTACCATCATCCATATCATAACCAGAAGTCAATATATTCAAGGTTAAAGCTTTAATAATATTAGGATCATCAAGAGCAAGAGCAAGATCCATATTGTCATAGTATCTATCATCCATCAGGACACTGTGACAATCGGCAATAATTGTTGGCAACAAATGAGTAGAGCTATTCTTTTGTTTAATAAAGTTAATATGTTTATTAATATTATGAGTTTCGCACGTTGCACAAAATTTGAATTTTACTTTTTGTCCAAAAGGATCAGTAGTAATTCCATCATCCTCAGTAAGGAAAGGATACAAAGAGTTGATAAAAGGCAAACCAAGAATTACTTTATCAGTCATGTTCTTAACAAGTACAGAGGGGATCTTAAAGCAAACATTATCATGACAAACATGAGCATTATTTAATTCATATTTTATTTTCATTTTAGTTCCATTAGCAGAAACTAATCTTTCAGTAGTTTTTCAAAATATTTAGAAGGAATCAGTCCTTCTTGAATACAATTAACATCAGCACCAGAATCAATCATAGCAACAACATCAAAAGCATAATCATGAGCAACAACAATTTTGATTTTAGTGTACCATTTGGGCAGCATATGTTTAACAAGAGACAATTGATTATCAATTAAATTAATCAAAGTACGATAAGAAACATTACCAGAAGGAGAAACTTGTTGATCGGATTCATCTCCGTGTTTTTGCTCATCATCATCAGATTGGTGCTTATCCATAGTTTTATCAATTTTTAGAATTAACAATTCTTGTTTAAGATGATCATTATCATGTTTAATAGATTTAACATCGTTTTTTAATTGGATTATTTCTTGTTTAACAGTTTTTATCTCATGTTGAAGATCATTAACAGTTATCTCTTTTGATTTATTTTTATTAAATCTTTTCGGAGTTTCTTCAAAACTTATCGTAGAATTAGGTCTTTTAACCTTATCTTCTTTTGTTAAGTTTTTCAAAAACTTATCAAGATAATCTTTCTGCAAATTAGGATCTTCAATCTTACTTATCATTGTCAATAGTAAATCATCATTCTCTTTACTTTTGGTTAACATTTTAACAGATTTAATCACATTACAACAAGAATCTCTACAGCCAAGTTTAATATTAGGAGATTTAGAAACATCACTACGGGAGTGGTAATCAGAATCAGATGAGGAGGAAAAATCCTCTTCAAAGGAATCGGTTAGACGGCGATTCAAGAATCTGAAATAATTCATTTTGATCACTATTATTAATGTTCAACATGTTCAACTTATTTTTTAACTTACCAGGCTTTTGGGTACAGTCTTTACTGAAATGGCCAAATTTGCCACAGTTAAAGCACTTACCTTTACCTGATCTCTGTTTATCATGTTTTCGAAAAGTAGATTTGTTTTTAGCATAAAATCATTGGGTTTAACAAAGTGGGTTCTGTGTCTTTTATACTTTTTATGGGAATAACTTTTGTAAACCTTATCATGTTTACTTTTTCCTTTTTGCCTGGAAGGGGCAATAGGAGGTAAACCATATTGTTCACAGAAATTACCCATTTCATATTTAGCTTTCTTTTTATCTTTTAACTGTTGTTTTAACCATTGTTCACAGATATATGGATTAATTCAAAGTAAATAATAATTGAAAGTAAGGCGGTAGAACCAGCCAAGCAGTTGTATATCAAAATAATTCAAAGTATTGAAAACAACAGTTGTTTATTGAATATACATCAAAGTACTTACAGTAGTAGTAGCAACAAGATTATAGTGATCAACAGGTTGGGTAAATAGTACAAGGCTTGAAAGCTAGACCTGGTTCCTAGTTACAAGCTTTGTAGTGAGATATCTTGATCTAAGGAGGTCCTAGAGAGAGTTCTAAGGGAAATCCTAGAAAAAGATACTGAGTTTAACAATAAGGGACAACCCCCCTTATATAAGTGAATAAAGTAGTAAACAGTACAAAGTAAATAATGACATTTTACTATTCTCATCAGGACCCGTGAGGGGCATTAGGAGCGCAATATCCGGAAGGAATCAAATCGGCTTTTGAGACCGAAAGTAGGATGGCTGGTAGTGCCAAAAGTGGTCAACACTATAATCATGATAACTTTAGTAAACATTTTTACTCTTGAGTGAATATTGTAACATCAGTAGCCTTTATGCAAGCTAAACAAATCAGGCTCCTAGGTCAGGAGTGTTTTCATCATATTCTTCATCATGTGCAAACCAATCTTTTGGATAAGGTTGAGGATAAGGGTAGCAAGGGCTTTCGGCAACAGGGCTTTCAACAACAGATCCTTCTTCTTCAGAATTTCTGTTCTCAGCTTCTTTTTCTTCCTCAATCTTTTTCTTGAGAAGGGCATATAAATCATCTTTAGTTAATTTGTCAATATCTGAGGGAGTAGAGGGGGCCTTGGAAGTAGACTGGGCACTAGAGATCAGTTGTTTGGGAGGTGGTCTCCGGTAAACATTATCCAATATTTGTGAAACATATCCAAATTTGTCCTGACATACCAATGTCTAGTAAGAATATCACCTTCTTTCTCATATTGCCACTTTAGAATCCAAGGGACTCTAAACCGTTTAACAAAGTGGAGAAGGGCAGGAAATTTGGCATTATGAGCATTTACCTTAAAACCTTGTTTCCAGAAATTAAAACAATCAACAAGAGGTTTGGGGAAGATCTCAATACCAGAACCAAATTGATTCCACCAACGGATGAACCAAAGAGGCAGATCAACATTGTTGTCAAATTCTTTATCAAAGTTAATAAACCACGAATGAGTCATTGTCTCATTTTGGTGAAGCATAAATTTGAACCAAGCGTCAATATAATCATGGTATGAATATGGAACAGAGTGTTTAGAGAGACTTTTTGTAAAGGTAGGAGAATGTCCCCAACTAGCTTCAGTAACAATATTTTTTAAGTAAACACTGTGGTAAATAATTTTGGTTTTATCATCCAAATCAAAGATGGTTTTAATAACAGTAGCATCTTCTTGGCGTAAAATGTCAGAATAAAATTCTAACCTTTTAGCACCATGTTCCGGAACCCAGTGACACAAAGGAGGGAAATAGCTTTTTGCAATCTGGAGAGGGTTCTTAATTGCTACTCGGTTTGGTTCAACAAAAAATAGGTTTTGGAAGTATTGTTTTTTAACATATTGTGAAGCATTGGGTTTTCTTGGGTAAATAGTTCGGACAGGCTGGTTAACAGGGGTTAAAGCATAAGGGTCATAGGCAGAAACCAAAACAGAGGAATAATTAGGCTTGGGGATTGATCCTAAAGTGGTGAGGCGGTTAGCAATATCTCCTGGGGAGACGGGTTCTCGTTTAACAATTTGGTCGTGTGAGGTTGCAGGACCTTTATCCTTGGATCCTCTACTTGCCATTGTGGCACTGCAGGAATTCACGGGTAAGAAAATCAGGAATAGAATTTTGAGATCCTTTAATATATTCAATATCAAAATCAAAAACACTTAAAATAGCTTGCCATCTTGCAAAAATATGTTTGGAAGAAATATTCTCAACATCTTTTTCAATAACGTACTTAGCACTTTTACAATCAATTCTTAATAAAAAATTTTGGTTTAACAAATCACTTTGGAATTTTGAAATGCATAGTACTATAGATAAAATTTCTTTCTTTATAGTGCTATAGTTTAATTGTGCCGCATTCCAGACACCAGAGTAGAAGCGAACAATTTGCTCAGAAGAATCAGGTGAAACTTTTTGTTTTAGAATGCCCCCATAACCAATGTCTGAGGCATCAGTTTCGATAATTTTGAAGGCGTTAACAGTTGGGATACCAAGACAAGGCAAAGTTTTAACATGGGATTTGATCTTTTTAACAAGAGAAGTATGAATATCAGACCAAGGAGGAGGATTACTGTGTAACCGATCAAAAAGTGGTTTGCATTGTTTTCTCAGATTCTTGTAAAAATCAGCAACATAATTTAAGGATCCAAGAAACCTTTGAAGTTGAGTTTTGTCAATAATTTCATCAGGAAATTTATCAGCAAATTGAATGGCTCGATCAATAGGACGGATCTGTCCTTCGAAAATGTCATATCCAAGAAATCTGACTTTGGTTTGAAACAGTTTGACTTTTTTGGCAGAGACAACAAGACCATTTCTTTTGATAGTGACCAGAAACGAGTACAAATGTTTCTAGTGTTCACTAATGGAGTTGGAGAAGATCAAAACATCATCAATATAAACAATAGTGAAATGGCTGAAAGAATTGAAAATATCATTCATAATGTTTTGGAATTCACTAGGAGCATTTTATATATATATATATATATATATATATATATATATATATATATATATATAAAAGGGTTGTATTTAACCACAACTTTTTACTTCTTTTTGACAAAATTTGTTTTTTTTTTGTTTTTTTTTTTTTGTAATTTATATTATTTTTTCAGTTTTGTAGGTAATATTAGAAATTTTTATAACTTTTTTTGACAATTTTTTTTGCACTTAACAAGCACCAAATGGTGCTTGTTAACATTCTCCAAAAACAATTAGACCAGGGGAGCCTACCCCACCTATGTTTAGGGGTATGCATGGATCAGGTTAAGGGGATTTTTTGATCCAACCCAATATGATGGGTCAAAAAAATTCAACCCAACCCATCACAAAAGTCCATCCCAACCCCACCCACATGAGTCGGGTTGGGTAGGGTTGAACCCATAGGATAGAAAATTTTTTTTATTGTTATTATTATTAAATTGAGTACAAAAAAAATATAAATATAAATATATTTAAAAAACTCAAAAATTAGTGTTAATGTAACTCCTTAAAGGTAAACAACACTAATGACTAAACAACGATAGTAATTTACTAGGGTTTGTGTGAACTAATTGGCTTTTATATAGGATAGAAAGAGCTAGTTATTTTAAAAATTTTATTAATTATATAATATATTTTGAATATATATATATATATATATATATATATATATATATATATATATTAAATATATGGGTGGGTCGAGTTAGATTTGACGGGTTCAAAATTTTATGACCTAAACCCAACAAGACTCGCTATCAAAAAAAAAAATTGTAACCTAACTGGCAATACAAAAGCCAAACAGCAAAAAACCCATATGGAAAACTAAAGAATAAGGATGAGACGTACTGAGATTTTAGTGACGAGAAATGGTAGAGACATCGAACAAAATGTCAGAGAAAGAGAGAGAAATCGGTGGCTGTTATCACCGACTTAGATACAATGTTTGTACTGCTTAATATAACAATGGAACTGTCAAATGTGAGAAAAAAAGTAAGGGAACTACCAAACGTGAGAAAAAAACTGTCATATGTGATGTTGAAACTGCACAATACGAGGATAGAATTGTCAAATGTGAGAAAAAATTAAGGAACCACCAAATGTGAGAAAAGAACTATCACATGTGATGTTGGAATTCCACAATGTGAGGATGGAACCGTCAAATGTGAGGAAAAAAAAAAGAACCACCAAATGTGGCAAAAGAACTGACACGTGTGATGTTAGAACTGCACAATTTGAGGATGGAACCGTCAAATGTGAGAAAAAAAGTAAGGGAACCACAAAATATGAGAAAAGAACAGTCACATGTGATGTTGGAACTGCACAATGTGAGGATGGAACCGTCAAATGTGAGAAAAAGTAAGGAACCACCAAATGTGAGAAAATAACTATTACATGTGATGTTGGAACTACACAATGTGATGATGGAACCGTCAAATGTGAGAAAGAAAAAAAAACCACCAAATGTGGCAAAAGAACTGACACGTGTGATGTTAGACCTGCACAATATGAGGATGAAACCATCAAATGTAAGGAAAAAAGTAAGGGAATCACCAAATGTGAGAAAAGAACTGTCACATGTGATGTTAGAACTCCACAATGTGAAGATGGAACTGTCAAATGTAAGAAAAAAAGTAAGGAATCACCAAATGTGAGAAAAAATTAAGGAATCACCAAATGTGAGAAAAGAACTCACATGTGATGCTGGAATTGCACAATGTGAGGATGGAACCGTCAAATGTGAGAAAAAAAAACAAGGGAACCATCAAATGTGACAAAAGAACTGACATGTGTGATGTTGAAACCGCATAATGTGAGGATGGAACCGTCAAACGTGAGAAAAAATTAAGGGAACCACCAAATGTGAGAAAAGAACTGTCACCTGTTATGTTGGAACTGTAACCTGTTATGTTGGAATTGCACAATATAAGGATGGAATCGTCAAATGTGAGAAAAAAAATAAGGGAACCACAAAATGTGACGAAAGAATTAACACGTGTGATGTTGGAACTGCATAATGTGATGATGGAACCATCAAATGTGAGAAAAAAAGTAAGGGAACTACCAAATGTGAGAAAATAACTATCACATGTGATATTAAAACTGCACAATGTGAGGAGGGAACCGTCAAATGTGAGAAAAAGTAAGGAACAACCAAATGTGAGAAAATAACCATCGCATGTGATGTTGGAATCGCACAATGTGAGGATGGAACTGTCAAATATGAGGAAAAAAAAAAAGAACCATCAAATTTGGCAAAAGAACTGACACGTGTGATGTTAGAACTGCACAATGTGAGGATGGAACCGTCAAATGTGAAAAAAAAATTAAGGGAACTACCAAATATAAGAAAAAAATTGTCACATGTGATATTGAAACTGCACAATGTAAGAATGAAACCGTCAAGTGTGAGAAAAAAAGTAAAAGAACCACCCAATGTGAGAACAAAATGATCACATGTGATGTTAGGATTGCACAATGTGAGGATGGAACTGTCAAATGTGAGAAAAAAAGTAAGGGACTCACCAAATGTGAGAAAAGAACTGTCATACGTGATGTTGAAACTGCACAATGTGAGGATGAAACTATCAGATGTGAGGATAGAACTATCAAATGTGAGAAAAAAGTAAGTAACCACCAAATGTGAGAAAAGAACTGTCACATGTGATGTTGGAACTGCACAATATGAGGATGGAACTGTCAAATGTGAGAAAAAAATAAGGGAACCACAAAATGTGACAAAAGAACTGACATGTGTGATGTTGACACTGCACAATGTGAGGATGGAACCGTCAAATGTGAGAAAAAAAGTAAGGGAACCACCAAATGTGAGAAAAGAACTGTCACCTGTGATGTTGGAACTGCACAATGTGAGGATGAAACCATCAAATGTGAGAAAAAAATTAAGGGAACCACCAAATGTGAGAAAAGAACTGTCACCTGTTATGTTGGAATTGCATAATATAAGGATGGAATCGTCAAATGTGAGAAAAAACTAAGGGAACCACCAAATGTGACAAAAGAATTAACACGTGCGATGTTGGAACTGCATAATGTGATGATGGAACCATCAAATGTGAGAAAAAAAGTAAAGGAACCACCAAATGTGAGAAAATAACTGACACGTGTGATGTTAGAACTGTACAATGTGAGGATAGAACCGTCAAATGTGAAAAAAAAAAAATTAAGGGAACTACCAAATATGAGAAAAAAATTGTCACATGTGATGTTGAAACTGCACAATGTGAGAATGAAACCGTCAAGTGTGAGAAAAAAGTAAATGAACCACCCAATGTGAGAACAAAATGATCACATGTGATGTTAGGATTACACAATGTGAGGATGGAACTGTCAAATGTGAGAAAAAAAGTAAGGGACTCACCAAATGTGAGAAAAGAACTGTCATACGTAATATTGAAACTGCACAATGTGAGGATGAAACTATCAAATGTGAGGATAGAACTGTCAAATGTGAGAAAAAAAGTAAGAACCACCAAATATGAGAAAAGAACTGTCACATGTGATGTTGGAATTGCACAATATGAGGATGGAATTGGCAAATGTGAGAAAAAAATAAGGGAACCACCAAATGTGACAAAAGAACTGACATGTGTGATGTTGGAACCGCACAATGTGAGGATGAAACCGTCAAATGTGAGAAAAAAATTAAGGGAACCACCAAATGTGAGAAAAGAACTGTCACCTGTTATGTTGGAATTGCACAATATAAGGATGGAATCGTCAAATGTGAGAAAAAAAATAAGAGAACCACCAAATGTGACAAAAGAATTAACACGTGTGATGTTTGAACTGCATAATGTGATAATGGAACCATCAAATGTGAGAAAAAAAGTAAGGGAACTACCAAATGTGAGAAAATAACTATCACATGTGATGTTAAAACTGCACAATGTGAGGATGGAACCGTCAAATGTTAGAAAAAGTAAGGAACCACCAAATGTGAGAAAATAACTATCGCATGTAATGTTGGAATTGCACAATGTGAGGATGGAACTGTCAAATATGAGGAAGAAAAAAAAGAACCATCAAATGTGGCAAAAGAACTGACACGTGTGATGTTATTTCTGCACAATATGAGGATGGAACCGTCAAATGTGAAAAAAAAAATTAAGGGAACTACCAAATATAAGAAAAAAATTGTCACATGTGACGTTGAAACTGCACAATGTGAGAATGAAACCGTCAAGTGTGAGAAAAAAGTAAAGGAACCACCCAATGTGAGAACAAAATGATCACATGTGATGATAAGATTGCACAATGTGAGGATGGAACTGTCAAATGTGAGAAAAAAAATAAGGGACTCACCAAATGTGAGAAAAGAACTATCATATGTGATGTTGAAACTGCACAATGTGAGGATGAAACTATCAAATGTGAGGATAGAACTGTCAAATGTGAGAAAAAAGTAAGGAACCACCAAATGTGAGAAAAGAACTGTCACATGTGATGTTGGAACTGTACAATATGAGGATGAAACTGTCAAATGTGAGAACAAAAATAAAGGAACCACCAAATGTGACAAAAGAACTGACATGTGTGATGTTGGAACCGCACAATGTGAGGATGGAACCGTCAAATGTGAAAAAAAAAAAGTAAGGGAACCACCAAATGTGAGAAAAGAACTGTCACCTGTGATGTTGGAACTGCACAATGTGAGGATGGAACCGTCAAATGTGAGAAAAAAATTAAGGGAACCACCAAATGTGAGAAAAGAACTGTCACCTGTTATGTTGGAACTGTCACCTGTTATGTTGAAATTGCACAATATAAGGATGAAATCGTCAAATGTGAGAAAAAAATAAGGGAACCACCAAATGTGACAAAAGAATTAACACGTGTGATGTTGGAACTGCATAATGTGATGATGGAACCATCAAATGTGAGAAAAAAAGTAAGGGAACCACCAAATGTGAGAAAATAACTGACACGTGTGATGTTAGAACTGCACAATGTGAGGATAGAACCGTCAAATGTGAAAAAAAAAATTAAGGGAACTACCAAATATGAGAAAAAAATTGTCACATGTGATGTTGAAACTGCACAATGTGAGAATGAAATCGTCAAGTGTGAGAAAAAAGTAAATGAACCACCCAATGTGAGAACAAAATGATCATATATGATGTTAGGATTGCACAATTTGAGGATGGAACTGTCAAATGTTAGAAAAAAAGTAAGGGACTCACCAAATGTGAGAAAAGAACTGTCATACGTGATGTTGAAACTGCACAATGTGATGATGAAATTATCAAATGTGAGGATAGAACTGTCAAATGTGAGAAAAAAAGTAAGAACCACCAAATGTGACAAAAGAACTGACATGTGTGATGTTGGAACTGCACAATATGAGGATGAAATTGTCAAATGTGAGAAAAAAAATAAGGGAACCACCAAATGTGACAAAAGAACTGACATGTGTGATGTTGGAACCGCACAATGTGAGGATGAAACCGTCAAATGTGAGAAAAAAGTAAGGGAACTACCAAATGTGAGAAAAGAACTGTCACCTGTGATGTTGGAACTGCACAATGTGAGGATGAAACCGTCAAATGTGAAAAAAATAAGAGAACCACCAAATGTGACAAAAGAACTAACGTGTGTGATGTTGGAACTGCATAATATGATGATGGAACCATCAAATGTGAGAAAAAAAGTAAATGAACCACCAAATGTAAGAAAATAACTGTCACATGTGATGTTAAAACTGCACAATATGAGGATGAAACCGTCAAATGTGAGAAAAAGTAAGGAACCACCAAATGTGAGAAAAGAACTATTACATGTGATGTTGGAACTGCACAATGTGAGGATAGAACCGTCAAATGTGAGGAAAAAAAAGAACCACTAAATGTGGCAAAAGAACTGACACATGTGATGTTAGAACTACACAATGTGAGGATGAAACCGTCAAATGTGAGGAAGAAAAGTAAGGGAGCCACCAAATGTGAGAAAAGAACTCACATATGATGTTGGAACTGCACAATGTGACGATGGAACTGTCAAATGTGAGAAAAAAGTAAAGAACTACCAAATGTGAGAAAAGAACTATCACATGTGATGTTGGAATGTCACAATGTGAGGTTGAAACCGTCAAATGTAAGAAAAAATAAGGGAACCACCAAATGTGACAAAAGAACTGACAAGTGATGTTGGAACTACACAATATGAGGATGAAACCGTCAAATGTATGAAAAAAAGAAAGGAAACCACCAAATGTGAGAAAAGAATTGTCACATTTAATGTTGGAACTGCACACAATATGAGAATGGAGCCGTCAAGTGTGAAAAAAAAGTAAAGGAACCATCCAATGTAACAAAAGAATTGTCACATGTGATACTGAAACTGCAAAATGTGATGATGAAACCATCAAGTGTGAGAAAAAAGTTAGGGAACCACCCAATGTGACAAAGAAACTATCACATGTGATGTTGGAATCACATAATGTGAGGATGGAACCGTCAAATGTGAGAAAAAAAAGTAAGGAAACCACCAAATATGAGAAAAAAACTGTCACATGTGATGTTGGAATTGTACAATGTGAAAATGGAACCATCAAGTGTGAGAAAAAAGTAAGAAAACCACCCAATGTGACAAAAGAACTGTCATATATGATGTTGGAACCGCATAATGTGAGAATGAAACCGTCAAATGTGAGAAAAAAAGTAAGAGAACCACCAAATGTGAAAACAAAATGGTCACATGTAATATTGGGACTGCACAATGTATTGATCGAACCATCAAATGTGAGAAAAAAGTAAGGAAACTACCCAATGTGACAAAAGAACTGTCATATGTGATGTTATGATGTTAGAACTACACAATGCATGGTTTTTAAACCCGGACCAGACCGGCCGGTCGGACCGCGGTAACCGGAAACTGTCTTTCATTCCGGTTTTTTAAACTACTAAAACCGAAAATTTTAAATTTTCAGTGAACCTTTCGAACCGCGATCAAACCGCCCGGTTTTCAAAACTGGACATGGGTCCGACGGTTCCTAAAAAATCACAAAACATTGCTCAAAATAATCTCCAACATCAGATCTTCCAAGAAAAAGAAAAAGAAAACATGTAAAATAAAAAAGAATAGAAAACTATGGAAGAAAGGCTACAAATCTGCTTCTACTTCTTCTTTATTTGTTGAAAAATTGTGGAAGGAGACTGCTGTTTGTTTGAAAACTGTGGAAGAAATAACAGAGGTAGAGAGAGGCGGAGCATCTGCTTCTGGTTCTTCTTTATGTGTTGAAAAATTGTGCAAGGAGACTGCTGTTTGTTTGAAAGCTGTGGAAGAAATAATAGAGGTAGAGAAAGGCGGAGGCTATAGGCACTACAAAACACGCGAGTCTTAGGCCGCGTTTTTTTCAACCGCGTTTGCAAAAACGCGGCCTAAGACCCTAATTGGGCCGTGTTTTCAAGAAACACACCCACAACACTTGATTTATGGCTGCGTTTTCAAAATGCAGCCCAAGCCCAAGTCTGTAGCTGCGTTTTTTGGTTCTCTAGCCGCATTTTTCTGGAATGGGCTGAAGCCGCGTTTTAAAAACGCGGCTTCAAACCCATCTGGAAATTTTTTTTTTAATATATGTCTTGAAGTCGCGTTTTAAAAACGCGGCTCTAGGTCTATCCTAAGGCTGCGTTTATTGAAAAACGCGGCCATAGTTACACCTGAAGCTGCGTTTTTTAAACGCGACTTGAAGAATCCCTGAAGCTGCGTTTTAAAAAACGGGGCTAAAACCTTACTATAAATTAGAAATAACAAATCCCTTTCCCAAAAAAAATCCCTTGCTCTGTCACCTCTAAGCTCTTCGAACCCAATTCCCTCAAAGCCCTTCGAACCCAATTCCCTCAAAACCCAAACCAAACCACTCTCGGTCACCTCTGAGCTCGCCACCATCCTAGTCCTCTCCTTCACCGGCGGCAAAGTCGGCGAAACCCAACTCGAACTCAAGTCCACCCCACCAAACACCGCCCGCGCCACCCTCACCCGCATCTCACTGACCTCCAGACCAAGCGCTGCGGCACCGCCTCCACCCTCACTGCCTTGGGTCTCTCCCTCTCTCTCTCCAACTCTCAATCTCACTCAAGACACTGACAGGGCCAACTAACAGTAAGTTTTTAAAATTGATTGTTTTGATTTTTGTTTTAAGGTTTCCATTTTTGTTTTAGGGTTTCGATTTTTGGTTTAGGGTTTTGATTTTAGGTTTAGGGTTTCGATTTTGTGATTGTAGGGTTTCAATTTTAGGTTTAGGGTTTTGATTTTAGGTTTAGGGTTTTGATTTTGGGTTTAGGGTTTCGATTTTGGTTTAGGGTTTTGATTGCAGGGGTTGATTTCAATGGAATTCCCTCACAAACTATACTTAATACTACTTGGAAGTTATATATTTATTTTTTGTTAATTACTAGGACTAAATGATGTTAATAAAATAACTAAAAAGGTTATCTTATTTTGTAGCGATTTTTTATATTTCAATCCTGGAATTTAAATTTGAATCCAGAGCACTCATTTGTCTGTCCATACCTATGGTATTTTTTATTAAATTCTCTGCACTTGCAATTGTGTGAACCATTGGAATAAATTTATTATTTGCTAGATATATAGAAGTAGGTTCTACAGGGTGAAGTCTTTTCCTAGATTATATATTAAATTGGATATATTGTACATAGAGAAGTATTTTCCCAGATTGAATTAGGTTGGTCATTTACTACCAAGCCTTTTAAATAGGGACGTGAGCCTGAAATTGAACAGTAGTCCCTTTGGGCTTTACATATTTAGCCCACAGACCACAATAGTAGATCTGAAAGCCTACTTCCCAAACTCATCAGCACCATATTTATCCCAGCCCGGCCCAATTATATGGACATGAACAATGTTTAATTATTGCAAACACCATCAAGTTTGGGGCTTTGGGCTAGTCTCTGGGCATGATAGCTAGAGCTTCTACATTACACATCTTCAATCTTGTTCAATAAGAAGTTGCTGAATTACTTCTTGTCCTTTGCTTTAACATTTTATAAAACTTCTTTTCGATTACTTATCACGCTAGTACAACTGAGTTACTTGTGCAGATACTTTAATTTGAACAACTGTATATAGACTTTCATAAAGCTCCTATGGATCGTACTCGTACATGCACGGCACTGTTGCTGGTCTAGAATTGGCCACCTTTGTCTGAGCTTAATAGCCTTAATATATATATATATATATATATATATATATATATATGAGAAAATCTTATTTTACATTTTAATGTATATGAACATGCTTAACAGTTTCCGAGATGCTCTCAACTCAAATTCATTAAATAGCTGTAAGGTTTGTGGTGAGTGGTTCATCTCATATATTTTCGATATGATTTCAGGACAGTTTCTTTAATTTGTTAGCTTTGCTCTTGGTTGGCTTATCACAAATGGTGCTAGCCTTGCCTTCCTAATTGATACTCTCCAAAGAAGAATGGTATTGATTTAGTGAACGCTCCATTGATGCATTCTCTCAAATCCTTAAAAAATTGAGTGTCCCAAATCTCTCTTCGTGAGAGTCGGTGCAAGTATCTTCTATGGAGCCGTTCTTTACTCACTTGAATAACTGACTTTTACTCCTAAAAAATTGTTGCCTTTTTGAAATTGGTTACTTGCCTATAGTTTGGTTATGGTATATAACCAGTAAAACAAATTTCTGACCCTACACCTCACAATTTATATACTCATTTTTATTAAAGAATTGAAGTTATAGGCTTACAGCAACATCCTTTGTTGGGATAGAAGTATCTGTAAAATCTGGAATATGGAAAACAATTAAACCATTATATTATGATGGGTTAATGTTGGGTGTATAAAATTGAATATTCAAAACTTAGAAGTAGAATAATAGTCTCTTTTATGCATGCACAGTAAAGCAATAGTTAATGGTGATTTTGTTGTCCTCAATGATGATTTCAGGGAGTTGATGGGCCAAATATTCCTCAAATCAGGGTAAAGAAGCCAATTGCTAGGAGGTGAGCTTTGATTTTGAAATTTTTGATCATCCTCCATCTTTTGTAGTCTATGCTATGACTGCATATATTTAATATCGATACTTTTATTTGCTAATATTTGAATGAATTTCAGTTTAGTAAAAATAAAATAAATTAAACCATTAGTTAGAACAACTAAAATCATATGTCTGGAAGAGTATTTTATATATTTTTAATTATTTTTAAAAAAGACAAGAAAAGAAGAAGCTGGTTTTGGATTTTTATTGTATTAATTAATTATTATCAAACCGGCCCATTCAAGTCTTTATATTCTACTCCTATGGGCTTCTATGGACATCTAAAAGCTGATGGCCTTTTGGGCTATTTTGCCTATACCACTTACCAGGGTCTCCTTTCTGGCTTGCTGCCTTATGTTCGCCAAATTTCTAGGTGGATTTATTTTGGTTCAAAAGCCCAACTTGCTATGCACAATTTTTACGTCTTGTCTGGCACTGTTGTGAGTGCCAGAGTACTCTTTAAGAAAAAGTAAAGAAATTGAGTAGTTGATATTTCAAAGTCCATCAATCTAATTCACAATAGAAGTTAGCATTTGAACTTTTTGAAAGAAGAAATAAAGTACAAGAGAATTGGAGAAAAATTATTAAATAAAAATCCTCAACAGGAAGTATGCTATATATTAATGTATGAATAGTATTAATTGACAACATAAGGTGTCTGTTAAGAAATTACTTTATGTCAAATCTGCCAACATTTCCTTATATTAATTGTTTCAATCTTTTGTTGAGGAATTTTACTTAATACTTGTTCTTCAAGTCTCTTGTACTTTATTTCTTCTTTCAAAAAGCTCGAATGCTGATTTTTATTGTGATTTAGATTTATGGACTTTGAAAAATTCTTTTAGGAGTTTGGACTCTTATTTCTCTATGTTTTGGGTTTAATAGAAACTTATATTTGACCTGTTAGAGTGGTGATCAAGATTCAAGACGTAAAGACTTTCTCTATATATCAATGGATATCCCTTCATCCTCTCTTTTTTTTTTTAGAGCAATCCCCTCATCCTCTAGTACTTCTCCTTCCTAAGTTTTTATAAATTGGCATTAAAGTCAATTTGTTCAACATGTGTTCCTATTTTTTTTTTTTTTTTGATGTGTTCAACATGTGTTCCTAGATAACATATATATAGGACATTTCATTTCTACCTTTGGTTTCTAACTTTTTCCATTCTTGTACAATTGCAAAAACTAGAAGCTTTTATGTCTTGATCACTATAAAAAGAAAGACTTATGTTCATTTCAAAATTAATGGAATTCAATTTTTATTATGTATT
Source organism: Castanea sativa (assembly GCF_040712315.1). Lineage (NCBI taxonomy): Eukaryota > Viridiplantae > Streptophyta > Magnoliopsida > Fagales > Fagaceae > Castanea > Castanea sativa. The sequence continues at coordinate 42,542,726 of NC_134017.1, read as the reverse complement.
TGTTTAACCTATGCATCAAATCAATACCAAGGGTGTAGCCAGGATATTTTGCTTAGGGGGCCGAATTATATATTCCTATGTTAAATTTATAAATATATGGTACACAAAATGGTCAAATTTAAAATATAATAATATTATTTCTAAACTCACATCAATGCATCTAAAACTAAAATTAAAAGATAAAATTAGCCAAGGAAAATATGAGATGATGATGAAAAGATCAAATTTGCGAAGAAAAACACTCATAAGTTTGTGTTGCCAGTGCACAAAATATACAAAGGAACACAATGCACTTTTTTTTTTGTTAATATACAAAATCCCTTTATAAAATTTTTATGGGGCCAATCATTATAATTTTAAGAATCCAGCCTAGTTTAATATATTATTATAAAGGGATTGCAAAGTTGGGAGGGAAGGGGGGGGGGGGGGGGAAATGGCCCCCAATGTTACATGTGCCTCTGCCCCTGATCAACGTTATTTTAGTCTCTTCTTAAAACTCAACGTGTATGGTCTCTATTTTTTTTTTTGATTTATATTTGGCGTCAAATATTATTTAGGTTTGGATAGGGCAAAGATAGAGAAACGAGAGAGATCGTAAGTAGGTGCACAAAAACGGTTGGAATTTGTCAATTTGTCAGGTAATTACTGCTATAATTATTGTTTCTTTGTGTATTATTGTTATATCCTTTTATGCATGTTTTTTTCTCATGTTGGATTGATAAAGAGTTGCGATTGTCAATTAACCATCTTCTATTGCATTTATTTTTAAATGAATTTCCTTTTCGTTTGTTACTGCCTGATTAGTGATTACTAAACCAAAAAAAAAAAAAATAGAGAACAGAGTCAGTATTAGGCAGACTTCCCAATAATGACAATCCTCCCACCATCATCGTGTTAGAATCGCCACCTGTAAGTTTCTCTCTTCATTTTTCAGTTTGTTCATTAAATATGATCATAATTTGATATTTTATTTGGAGTGGTTTCGATTTATGTCTTTTCAATTTGTGCATTAAATATGATCAAGTTTTTTTTTTATATTTGTTTGGAATGGTTTCAGTTTAGGTCTTTGTGTCTCTCTCACTAATGGCTGCCATATTTATAAAGAAGAAAAGGAAGAAATGATTATAAAAAAAATGATGTCTTGGTGTTATAGATCGAACCAGATCCTGCCATCATCTGAGCCAAGCCGGGTTAGCTGCTAATTTTGAAGGAAAAAAGGGCAAGAAGGTGAATTTTCTCTTCACCCCAGTTCTTAGCTAGAAGAACTTAGTTAAAAGATTGGAGCTTTTGGTGTTTGTATCTAATTTTGGAAGTTGTTACTGGGTTCTATTTGAAGTGTCCTTGTGGTTTTTGTTTGGTTTGATATGGGTGTTTGCGTTTGAGTCAAAGGGTGTCAAATCATGGAGATAAGTTTGCCAAATTGTTGAATTTTGGGGATAGTTTGCTAAAAATCAAAATAAGTGTTTCTCATTTGATACTTTTTGACTAATGCATTGGGGTTTGTGTATTCTATATATGGGAGTGGGTGTTTGTATCTGAGATTAATACAAATGGGTCTGTTTTGTTGTTCACTGGTTTAAAATGGGTTTTTTGCATCTGGGCTTTCTTCCCTGATGGTGAGACTCCTGTCTCTTTTATAATCGAGTTGGGTTCTGCTTTGAGAGAGCTTCTGAAGTCTAGAAACAGTTGTATTTGGGTAAAAACTTGTGTTTAATATCATTAAATTTTCTTGAAGTTATGATCAAACAAATATTTGGTAGGCTTCCCCAAGTTGTTAATCCAAAACTTAATGGTAATCTGGTAAATGGCCCTTTTGAAGTCTAGAAACAGCTGGATTTCGAACTCTTTTTTTTTTTCCCCCCCTTCTTAGCTCAATATTATCTGGGTCAAGTTCCTGTTGCCTTACTTTTCTTTTATATTAAATGGGTCAAGCCTTAATGGTGTTCCTTTAGCAGCACTTTGCTGGAATCTTAGGTTCTGTAATACATGAACATGGGTTTCAGATTAGATTTATAGTTTAACTTTATTGATTGTTAAAAATGAGTAATAGTTTTGTTTTTGTTTCCTAAAAAAAAAAAGTTTTAGTTTTTGTTGGATTTGATTTTATCAGATAACTTTTGAGAGTGGTTGTGATCAAAAGTGCTTGATTTAGGCAAAGTGTACGCTTTGCCTAAATCAAGCACTTTTGATCCCAACCACTCTCAAATAATAATAATAATAACTGGGACATTGACGCGTCAATGTCCCAGTTTTTATTATTATTATTATTATTTTTTGGTGGCATAGAAAGTTGTTTATTGAAATGTCTCATAGAGTTTTATGGTGCTAATATGGGCGTCGTATATCTGTTTGGGAAGGTAACACAATGGTGATATTGGTATTTTTGTCATTTCATATTGAAAGCATTCTATGTGAATTATATCATTGTGCATTGCATGAAATTATGGTGGTAGAAGATTGTGACTTTTTGATGTTGAACAAAGTGAGCAAAACAAAGGCAATGACTTGAGTTTTTTTTTTTTTTTAAATATTTGATTTTGGGTGTATTTATTGTTACTTAGCTTTGTTAAAAGTCTTTGCTTGATTACTATCCCTAAGGATTGATGAGTTCTTTTCCAAGGAAAGTGATGCATATTAAAACACTTCAGTTTGCTGATTTTTTTGGTCCCATGGCATTTGGTAGAATTTGAAAATTGTGTCAGTTAAGTATCGCACAATTCGAAATTGGAGTGATGTTTCCACTTTTTTATGAAATATTTCTCTTTTTTATTCCCTAGTTTGTGACTCAGCATGTTCTATCCGTTTGGTGTTTGCTCTATCATGCTATTGTTGCAGATTGGGATGTCTTCTGTAAGCTTGAATTTTGGCATATGTTATTTCATTAAGCCCTAAGGTCAACGGAGACTGCTGTTCATTTGTTGAAGAACATGAAGGAATGTGATTATACATTTTCATTTGGTTCCTATATTTAATGAAATTGTTATGAAAATATAATTGATAAATTGACTTACTTTAGGACTATCTTTAATGAAATTGTCATGACAATTTCTTGATGTTGGTGAGAATTCTTTCGATGGAATTGTTAAAAAAAAATATTTATAGGTATTTTTGGGTTGTAGTTTTCTCATGTTTGGGACGATTTTTTAGTTTAGGGGGTGTCAAAAGGGAAGCACAACACATGTTATTTCCATGTTAATGCAACTAATATATATGTCTTGTTTGTATGTGTAACTATTTTCAAGCACATCCATTAAATAAAAATAAAAATAAAAATAACTATTTTTAAGAATAATGATAATGAATCACATGCTAAAAATATTTGAAGAAGATATCAAGTTCTCACTAATTTTCTATACTGTTAAGACCCAATTGACCCAAAAATCTGCAAGAAATTTATTATAAAGGTAAAATTACTTTTTGTTAACGAAAGATGAATTGCTAATTAGTGAAATAAGTGGCATGAATAGCTTCAACATTCTACGGCCTAATAAAATTGCATTAACAACTCTCATTGGGCCATGCTTAACAGTAAATATAAACAAAAAAACTAGTTGACTTTATTCAGTAGTATTATGAGTACTACAACTTTTACTGCATTAAGCTAAATGTGTCATCAACCACAAAGAAATAATTTAAATATTCATTTATGAGTTGTTGAAACTTACCAATTACATTTACTGTCACATCAAATTGTAAGTAAAATTTGTAATACTTGTAGCACTTTTCAAGTTTATATATATATATATATATATATATATATAGAGAGAGAGAGAGAGAGAGAGATGAGAATGGTGGCAAGAAGAAAAAGTGTTCAGCCAAATAAATAGAAACAGAGGACTAGATGAATTGCAAAGTAGAAAAAGAAGAAAAGTGTCAATATGAGTGCTTCAAAACTATAACAATATATTTAAAATGTTTGTATAACGAGTGATTGGGATTGTTTTATATATTGTTGAAAGTTGATAGTCATGAATGAAATATCATTTTCATGTGCTGAACAAGTTATGACATATTGGACTAGAATCGCAGTTTTATTATGTTATAGCCGTCATTCATGAGTTTTAAAAATGATACAAGGTTTGTATCTGTTACAAATCCTATTCATTCGACATTGACTATTAAAACCAGACAAAGACATAGATCACATATATCTTGTGAATTGTGACATCATGGTTGGTGTCTTGATCTTTGTTTAAAGTCCTACCTTTAAGTTTTTATTTTCTTTCTAACTCAAAGGTTAGAAAAGTCTTACCATCTTGATCATAGCATTTCTAAAAAGTTAAAGCAGTTTTTCTTTTAAACTATCAAATCAATAGAAAAATAATTATAAAATGTTTCGACTAATTTATTGGTAATATTATTAACATATAATTATCTTCTTCTTCTTTTTTTTCTTTTTATAATCCTAGGAAACCAATAGTTTTAAGTCTTATAATTCTGCATATTAATAATAATGTCATAAATCGGTCATGAGGTGGATTCACCAACTGAATGGACCAAATTTTATGATTTTGTCCACTTGCATTTTTTGTGTTCCTTTTTTATTTTGTAACATGAATAGGTCCACATACATATGGGCCAATCATCTCAATTATGGGCTTCCATCAATCATAGTAAAGATAGTAGATTAGGTGAGCTCAAAACTACTTCTAGATCTCATCTCCGTACAAAAATAACAATAAAAAACAGCCCCCTGACTGGAAGAATTGGTCCTTTAGACTAGTTGTTGAGTATAGTATATGTATAGTGCCTTTGCCAATTACTAATGTCGCCTATCTAATAATTCTTCACCACATCTTAATTCGTATTCAAGAATGTTAAATATATATATATATAGTATAAACAATTCTTATATAAACCATTGGGATTGTTTTATTTAATATATAGTTCTTATATATTGTTGTGATTGTTTTATAGTTCAATGATAAAAGGGGATCATCTTGTGTGTAGGACCATGCTAGCTTGATAAGAAGAAGCTGACCATATGACTTTCTAATGTCATGCCTGCTGATTGACCAGCAATCTTTCAATTTCCAATTGATAGTTGAAATTTATAGTTGCTTTCAGCATTGTCTGCATCGTGGGTGGCCATCTTTTTCTATAGTTCATTACAGTTTTTTTTTGGTCGTCAAAAGCATCATAACTTAACTAGCACATACATCCTAGCGTTTTTAACGAAGAAATTAATCTAACGTTTAAATCTCAACTATCTCAAAGATATTTAATCTAACGTTTATAACACCACAAAGATATTTAATTAAGTTCACATTGCCATGCAGAACTAGATACTGCAATATCTATTAAGCTGAAAAGAATATTGCATAGATTTCTAAGCTACTTCCAACAAAAAATAGCTAAATAAAATAGCAAAAAGATAGATCCTGGTTTGCATTATTTATACATGCTGAAGAAATTTAAGAATCTGTTAAGGGTAGGTCATAAGACTAACATCACTCAAGCACAATATCTGCAAATAGTTTTGGGTTATAGAGTAATTGCCTTTGGAATATATGTTATAAAGTATTTTCTCTCTCTCTTTCTTTCTCTAACTTTGATTCAGATAAAACCCATTATATTTTTTTCCCTGTTCTAATGACAAAAAATCAAAGACTATAGCTCATATACATGTTTTCCTTTTGCAGATCTCCAAAAGACTACAGCAGAGTGACATCAAATTCTATCACAACCGCAACAGCACATGTACACGTGACAGCCTTCAATGGCCTACTGAATGTAAACTCACTCTTCACAATAGCAGTCTTTGTGGGTCTTTCTCTTTTAGCTTCTTCTTGTTTTCGTCATTGTTGGCATAGGGGCTTAAGCTGGCTATCACCTTCTTGAATATTAACGACGTGGATGATAACTACTAGTATTATGGATTGGTCTACCTCATTATATTTTGATTTTAAGTAACATTAAGCTTCCTCCAAGTAATTCATATTGAGAAGTGAAGTAGTATTTTGGTAAAAAGAATAAAATCCGTACACGGCCTTATGACGTTGTGTGAATCATCTACAATATTCTTAAATTATCCTCTCTATTATTGGTTCATAAAGAAACTGTGTAATGTATTGGAAGTCATAATTATCAATTGTATTTTATGGTCCTCACCACGAATTTTATGTAAGTTGTAAAGAGAAAAAAGAAACTGTCCCACCTACAAATCACACCCATTTAAGAAGTAAGAAGTACCCTATCGGTGGATGTCTTGGAGGACTAGATAGTACCGTTAAGAGCATTGCACTTTGATGTTGCCAAGTAAAATAAATTTTACTAAACTGCATTGTGAGTTAATTGCCCTCCTCTCTTGCATTTTATCTTTGCTAGAGATATTATTATGTATGTACTATCGGATTTTTTACAGTCAATGTGAGACTAATGCAATATTAAAATTGTATAATGAGGGCTTGCTTTGTGGTGAGTGTACTAGTATAATGGATTGTGCACATCAGGAACTCTCTTATGTAGAAAATAGATCTAAAGTAGCTTGCTTAACCTAAACTCAGGTGTGGAGGTCCTTCTCTCCTTTATGGATCCCAAATGCATCGTTATGGAGATTCTTAAGTCAATTTCTTTAGGCTAGTAGACAAGCATATCTCTCCTTCATTGTCATCTCATGAATATTCACATGTAACAGCCTAGTAGAGAAGCATATTTGCAGGCAATTAGATTTTAACTTTTCTATTCGTTTCTTTTTAATGCAGGTTGTTCAATTTCTCCTGCTCTCTCGTGAACACTAAGCATTCTCATTACTCTAATAGTAAGGCTGAAGAGACAAATTTGCAACAGGTGGACCCTGATCAAGTGAGTTGTAGTTTCGCAATGACAAATTGCACTTGTAACATTCCAATAGTATAAAAGTAAATGGAAAAGGGAGGATTTTACTATATGTTTCATAGTAATTGATTTGCCATACAGGAAGTGTTCTACAGAACTTATTATGACTGAGTTTTAGCCCTTTAGACTCACCAAAGCATTACATCTGTTCAACCAATGAACAAGACTTTGGTTTTATGTGGATAATGACTGTAGAAAGCATGCCTTCACCAAAATGCTGTTGTCATCTCGTTTAATACTTATGGAGTAATAACAACATACCCACATATATGATGATAATAACTCATATCTGTGAAACACCATTTATGCATTCACTCTTCTACATTAGTTTTTTTTTTTGTTAAATGCAGCCAAAAATCATGTTATTATGTGATAGGTATTTTTTGTTTGTAACACTTACTAATTAGCAAGTCAAAGGCTACTGAATAACAAAGGATGGGCACCAAGTCATGAACCCTATTATTAAAACAAGAAATTGATTATTACTCTCTTATTTTCGAAAACTCATCTATAGTATGGAATGTTAAGTAGCCTTATAAATTATGCCATTGGTACTTATAGAAAATGGGAGGAGAATGTTAATCATATTTCATGTGAGAAAAAGAACCACTTTAGGAGTACCATTTGCTTGGCTTTCACTTTTTATATGTACAATGGTAGTATAATAGAGACATAAATATACACCGGAGTTATTATGGACCCCCGAAAGTTGTTGTCGTTCTAGGGATGCTTAAACTTAGTAGAGACATAAGGCCCACCAAAAGATGCAAAATGACATAAGGCCATTGGTTTGTTAGAGACATTATTGTCCTATAGATATATACATATTAATACACACACACACGCACATTACACCTACCACATCCCTATTTGCAAATGCAAAAGAGCCTTTCTTCTTAAACTTGCTTCAATTGGATGAACCGTTGCTGACAGTAATATGTGTGATGGAAATTTTGTGGATTGCAGGTTGGGGAAGAGCTTTTTCCTTTGAGTTAGATGAGAACAGTCAAGTGGTATGAACTACTTTCCTTTTCAACACCTACAACTTTTTCTCATTCATTGGGTGTGATTGCATTATTTACTTCTGTGATGACACTATGTAAAACAGAAAGCAAACAACATGAACAATATATTTAGGCATTGTTGATGGATTACGTCCATATAGGTCATTTTGAAGCACATATTTCGTATGAAACCAACATCACACTCTTGCATCCAAAATTTTTTGAACTCACTTTTGACCAATGACCCAAGTATTTAAGCATCACGGTATGACAGAGTTAAAAATTATTACGGATGTAATAATTATTACAATTACATTAATTGGGTGTTTGTTAATATATTTTTGTAAAACACTTATGCTTAACTACTTTTAGAGCTTATCACACTGATACGCGTCTACAATAAGTGTTATGTGTTCTAAGAAAATTTAAGCATACTTGGGTATGTCTGTTCTTAACAAATCACAAATGATATTATATATAATAATTATTACCTTCGTAGTAACAAATCTTGGTGTAGGTAAAAATCTGTAAATATTGTGCTGCAATGGATAAAAGTTGGATGGACAAGAAGAGGGGTTCAAGGGAATATTTTGAAGGTGTAGCAAAATTCATGGAATTTGCCTCTATCTACGCGCAATGGGAAGATCTTGTGTCCTTGTGTGAAATGTGTGAATTTGATTTCAGTACTGCCAAATGTGGCACGTGATCATTGTTGGGGTTCGGGGATGCTTAACAATTACAAAGTTTGGAAATTTCATGGGGAATCGGCGGCTGCCACGACGGCTACCATATGTGAGAGCTCTCATGTGCAAGAAACCCTAAATGAATATGGTGATTTTCGTGGGATGTTGCACGATTTGTGCCCCCCGCATGAAATGGCACCTGAACCAATGGAAGAAGGTCCAACTGTGCAACATGCGGCTGAAGGGCTGAATGATGAGGCCAATAAGTTTTACAAGATGATAGATGATGTAGACAAACCTTTATATGAATGTTGTACAAAATTTAGCATTTTCTCAGCCATTGTTGCGTTGTTCCAGTTGAAGACTCTGTGTGGTTGGACGAACAAGTCATTTACTATGTTGCTTCAAGTTTTGAAGGATTTACTTCCTTTAGATGCCAAGTTGCCAAAAGACCATTATGAGGCTAAAAAGATAATCCGAGACTTGGGTTTGGGTTATGAGAAGATTCATGTTTGTCCCAATGACTGCATACTATTTTGGAAGGACAATGTTAACCTCGACGAGTGTCCTTGTTGTACCGCTTCAAGGTGGAAAACAAATGAGGCATCTGTTGCTAGTAAAAATGCTTCATCGAATAAGAGAAACAAGAAAGCTGCAAAGATCCTACGGTGGTTCCCTTTAAAGCCAAGATTGCAACAGCTATTTCTTTCACTCGATTTGGCTAGTTTTATGAAATGGCATGTTAATGGTCGTACTAATGATGGGGTTATGCGGCATCCTGCTGACTCCGAGGCATGGAAAATGTTTGACACTAAGCATTTAGAGTTCTCATCTGACCCTCGTAATGTCAGACTTGGATTAGCTGCGGATGGGTTCAACCCCTTTGGAATTATGAGTACTAGTCACAGTACATGGTCTGTCATGTTGGTCCCCTACAATCTCCCACCTTGGCTGTGCATAAAACGGTCATCTTTGATTCTATCAGCGGTTATTCCTGGTCCTACCTCACCAGGGCTTGCTATAGATGTGTACTTGCAACCATTAGTAGAAGAACTAAGGGAGTTATGGGATGCTGGAGTACAGGCATACGATGCATCTTCAAAAGAAATATTCCAATTGCGTGCAGCATTGATGTGGACTGTAAATGATTTTCTTGCATACGCAGATTTGTCGGGTTAGAGTACCAAAGGTGGGTTGGCGTGTCCTTCTTGTGCCACGGAGACCGACTCTCGGTATTTGAAAATGGGCCATAAATTCTGTTACTTGGGTCATAGACGATGGTTGGATCTTGACCAAAATTTCCGGGAAGAAGGTATGTTATTCGATGGATCTAATGATACGCAATTGGCTCCTGTACCACCAGTCGCGTCACAAATTATTTCAGACACTGAACATTTAGTTGGACGTTGTCTGGGAAGGAAATGTCAACTTGCTAACAATAAAAGAAAGAGAGGGGAGGCAGATCAAAGTGGTTGGAAGAAGAGAAGTATATTGTTCACCTTGCCTTACTGGGAGGATCACAAGTTGCGACACAATCTTGATATGATGCATATAGAGAAGAATGTGATGGACAATATACTTGGCACACTGTTGAACTTGAAGGATCAAACAAAGGATAATTCTAAGGCACGCCTTGACTTGGCGGACATGGGGATAAGGACTCAACTGCACCTACAACGAAGAAGTGATGATAAGTATATTATACCACCCGCTTGTTTTCATATGAGTTCATTGGAGAGAGATGGTTTCTTGCAAGTTTTGAAGGATGTAACAGTGCCTGATGGGTACGCTTCCAATATCTCACGCCGTATGAATATGAAAGAACGCAAGATTTCTGGTTTGAAGAGTCATGATAATCACATCTTGATGCAGCAACTTTTTCCCATAGCATTACGTGGGTCTTTGCCATCTCATGTTACTAGGCCTTTGATAAAGTTAGCTTGTTTCTTCAGAGAAATTTGTTCCAAAATCCTTAGTGTTTCAGATATTGCGACTGTTGAGGCAGACATTGTAGTGACGTTGTGTGAATTGGAAAAGATATTTCCTCCATCCTTCTTTACAGTAATGGTACATTTGGTCATGCACTTAGTTGCTGAAGCCAAGATTGGTGGTCCAATGCACTACCGGTGGATGTATCCCATTGAGAGGTAAGACGTATGTAATATTATTGATCAACTATGAGCTTCATGTGCGCGTTCAAATAACCTTGGCCAATCATGAATCTTAATATTCCTTTATAGGTACCTCGGAGGCCTTAAGTCTTACGTACGAAATAGAGCTGCTCTAGAATGGTCTATTGCTGAAGGATACATAGTAGAGGAGTGCTTAACATTTTGTTCACGGTATATGGAAGGAGTTGAAACTATATTCAATCAACCGACCAGGATGATTGAGGAGTCAACAGGGGTTGTTTCAATCGTGACACTAAGCAAAAGAGAGTGGACCCAAGCCCATCGCTATGTTTTATTCAATTCTGAAAACATCAACCACTTTCGTGAGTAAATACTACATATTCCAATATGAGTGCACGTAAATCCATTGTACGTTAGGTCTGTTAACCCTAATACAATTGCCTGCACAGGATGCACAAAAGATTGATGGAGGACGAACTCCGAAAAGGCCACCATCATATATTCGAGGCCATTATATACAAGCACCACATGGAGAACTTTTGTAGTTGGTTTAGGTGTCACGTACGTATGACAGTTTCAACTTCTTAAACTTGTAACACTATGGTTACTTGTACTAATATGAATAATTTTGTTTTGATATGTTAGGTGATGTCATTGACTACTGTTGATAGGGAAAGGGAGGGAGTTAGTGATACCCTTGCTGCACTGTCCAAATGGCCATATAATTATGTAAAGCGGCTGAATCATTATGTCATAAATGGCTTAAAACTTAGGAGTGTCAAAGATGAGGTAAACAGAAAAACGCAAAATAGTGGAGTTAGTGTCGCTACTGATGGTGGCATTACATACTATGGTGTTTTAAGTGATATAATCGAGTTGAATTATTCTGAGAATATCAAACATGTGTTATTCAAGTGTAAATGGGTTGATGACCAAAATAGGAGAGGATAGAAGACTGATGAATTTGGGTTTCCTATGGTGAACTTTACACACTTCATACATGGTGGGGATGAAATGATAGATGAATCGTATGTCTTGGCATCTCAAGCTACACAAGTATATTATGTGGAAGACAAAAGGCAGAAGGATTGGTATGTTGTTGTCATAACTAAAGCTAGGGATGTCTTTGATGCCGGTGTTGGTCCCCAACGTGACGAGGATGACACATATAGTTTTTCTGAGAATGTTTCGTACAATGTAAGTAGTAATAAGGTTGTGAGTGGCAACCTTGGTTGGGCTCGAGATGATGTAGAGGGAATGAAAATTGATGCCTCTATCATTGCTTAAAGAGATCTTCATGAAGTGGACAACTTAGACGATTGTGAGTTTATTGACGATGAGTCCAACAATGAAGATGCCAACGAGGACGAGTACACCGATGATGAGTAGTGTAATAGTTTAGTGGTGTATTATGTGTTTGGATTTTTACAGTTATTAATGAAAATGTATGCCATCATGAATTTGTTGGAATGCCTATGTAGTATTTGATTTCTTTGTTAATGAAACATTAATTTTGTTAATTCCTTAAATTTTTACTTATTATGCATCTAATTCCTTCTCCTGCTCACTATTGGATTTGAAATTCATTTGTTATGAACTTGGATATATGTTCGTGTAGTGTTAGGTTTTCCTTTCGTTGTTGTTAAAGTGTTTGGCAAAGAAAAGCTCTTAAACTTTGATATGTGGGTTGTATATGTTGTTAGATATTAAAATGAGTTATTTTACTTTGTGTTTTTCACTTGCATTGTAAGCAATTGATTGTTGTCTATAATTAACATTTTCTTTGTGTTCTAAAGTTGTTGAATGCAGGAATGGGAAGGAAACTTCCATTAAAGTTTGTTCATGTTGGCGAAGGATCGTCACGTTTGAGACAGAGGAGGGAGGAGGAGTTGGAGGCCAGTTGTACTGCTGAGCAGGCAAGAGCCGATGCAAGTGCTGATGGGACACAACCCCTAGGTAGTGGACACGTTTTCAAATGTAACGTTTGATATTTATTACTAGACGCATAATTATGTTGTTGTTGGCTGCAGCCAGGGATTGTGGATTAAGGGTGGTTGAAGTTGGCGAAGGAAATGGACGTTCACGACAGAGTGTGCAGGAGGAGCTGGACGTCGCCTTTGCGGCTGATCAGGCAAGAGGGGATGCAAGTGATGATGATGAGACGCAACCCCCAGGTAGTTTACATGTCTAGGGACAATTTGAATTTTTAGTGTACAAATTTCCTTTAATATTAATATTAATTATTACCATGGTTCGTTTACATGGTTTTTATTATGTTCTTCAGCCAACAACAATAGGCTGTCCATTGCTTCTTTTGAATTTTTGAAAATATGAACTTTGTTAATTCACTTATTGTACTGAGTAATAAGTAAATTCACAAAACGAATGGGAAAAAAAAGATTAAGTAATAATATAGTATGAAAATGTCCACATTTACCAAGAGCATATTCATGTTACTTGAGCACTTGAGCTATATACAGTAACTTCTGTAATTGTGAACTTCGAAATTTCATCCGTAATGGTGGTTTTTGAATGTGTAGATGATATAGTTCAAGAAACCCCAGCATCCAATAATTTGCGTAAAAAGCGTGGAAATACGTTGCTTACGCGAATATGGAGTCTTCCACCTAACATGAAAATTGAATGTGACTTAAATGCACGCGGCCAACCAATTGGGGAGAGCGGAAAAACATTTAAAAGGTGGTTGGGCACTTTTTGCCTCAACCACGTCTACTGCCCACTTGTGCCAACTGCTTGGACGCGTGTCCCGACTAGCAACAATATAGATTGTTGGACGAAAATTGAGGTAGTATCAAATTAAGCTAATTTAAACTGTTAGGTATTATCGTGTGTGTGGTAAGTCTCTAATTTTTTAGTAGGGTGGACTATTGTACTATGCTAACTCAATTTTTGCATTGAAGAAACGGTGGATCATTGACCCAGAAATTATCCAACCAGCTGATTAAATGACTTGGGCAATGCAGCAGCTAGTGGAATTGAGGAGGAATCGACGGGGCAAGTTGAAAAGGAAATGCTACAAAGATGATGCGTCGAGAGCAAATGTCATTCAAAGTAGACCAGATTGGGCTAACGAGTAGCAGTTTATTCAGCTAGTTGACTGCTGGTTTCATGAAGACACGCGGGTATGAAAATTTTCTTTCTATTTTATCTGTTAGTGGTAATATAGATATGATGGAGTATTTGAATTTACTGAGTACAATTTATGGACACCCTGATGTGTTTTTGTTTTCTTCTGTTCGTAGACATTAAGTAGTATAAACAAAAGAAGTCGTGGTAAATAAAAGGAGATCACAAGATCAGGGCCTATAAGTTTTGCCCAAACTGCAGACGATATGGTAAGAAATGCATTATATAACAACTACCTAGGGTTTTCAAATTGTACAATTTTAGATTCAAATGTAAAGAATATAAAGAGTTTGATGAAACTAATTTACAGAAGAATCTTGAGCATTTTGTGTGAATTAATATGAAATTGTTAGCCTTGCTTGTCTCATTAGTAAAATTCCGTAATAAAATGTCCGGTCAGCGGACCATGTGAGATTTCATGTTGATGCAAATGAGAGCACAGTGTTGGGGTAAGGGAGACTTGGCTTTTTTGTATGTTCATGACTGTGAATACACATTTGTTGTGGTGTTTCCTATTCTTAATTAGTGATTTCATTAAGAACTATGTTTGCCACGTTGTGAATTTGCTATATTGGTTAGGTATATAGCGATCGGTTGTTCTTTGAATGTGCTTTCCTTTCCTACATTCTCTGTGGAAAACTAAATAGGTTGAAAGTGGACAACTCCAATACAATTGGCATGCATATGTTTGGTAGGTGCAAACATACAACACATAGGAGCGATTAATGTAGAGTGATAATGTGTGACAATGTTTAAGGTACAATTGTAGGATGTCTAGTTGGTGGTTTTGATTGATAAACATGGCTATCACACGATTAATTACAAAACTCATACTTGCATCATAATAGATTTAAGCTGATTTAACTTGTGCATGGAAGGGGAAAAAAAAAACAATGCATGAATGTACTATCAAAGTACACCTATTTGTTACACTTTGCACAAGATATGAGTATTGACACAAGGATACAACATACTTTTTTCAAAATATGTTTGTGAACCATTTTCCTACAAACAAAGTAAGAATAAGTGAACCATTAAGTGCTGTCTTTCCTTGTAACATATTAAAAGAAAATTTTGTTTGAAAAAATGATTGTCATAGTTGAGTTGGAGGAATGTATTAAAGTTGATGAACCATTATGGAATATGCATCATTCAAGTTGTGTACATTGTCATTTATTTTTATTTAGAAACTTAGATTTTATACTACAACGATGTAATTCTGAGTGCAGAATGCATTTTACTTAATATTGATTCAATGACAAACCATACATGTTGAGTGTATTAATAATTTCAATGAATATATACTGTGTGTAATATTTACTCTTTTTTTTTTTAACCTGTTACACTTTGCTTCTCTATAAACAGTCGTCATATATGTATATTTACATGTTGGTCAAGGAATTAGGCAATGAAATACAACACCAAAGCTGGCTTCTATGCATAAAGATAGGGACCAAAATTGCTTCATACTAAGCATTCGCATAAAGATAACAAAACTTGTCTTCTTGAACGTAATAATGTAATGGTTTTTATTTTGTGTATACATTATACTACATGTTATGAGTGAAATTTCATTTGCTAAGTTTGGTTGTTGATTGCCGCTTCATATCACCAATATAAATTTTCACTATTGTAATGAGAATGTTGAATATGTAGGCAAAAGAAACTGGGCAGGCAGTGGAGCGTGCCGTGCTTTTTGCGAAAGTATACAGCACCAAAGAAGGGCATCCTGTTACTCCTAATGTGGAGGAGAAGATTGTAAGTCGTATATCGTAACCTATTTCTTTTGTATTTTGTGCGTGAAGTGTTTAGAGCAAGTACTATGTTATTCACTATTGTGTGATAACAGAAACAAATGAATGAAATTTTAAATCGTGGGAGCTCACTACAAGGATCTCGGCGCGAAGGAATCCTATGGTTAAAGGATGATGCTTTTGCCCAAGTGATGGGGGCAGAACGCTCTGGACGTGTTCGTGGGGTGGGTTTTGGACCAACTCCATCAGGAAGAAATGGGTCCAACTGTTATTGCTACACACTTCCATCGTCGTCCATCAAAACAGCCCATAGAATGACTGAATTGGAAACTTCGCACCAAACTTTGAGGGACCAACTTGCCCAGGTAGAGCAAAGGCATCAGGAGCAAATCGCGGATTTACATGAGCAGCATAAGGCGGAACTCACCTCAGCAATTGCCCAATCAGAAGCAAAGCATAGCGAACAAATGGCAGAGGTGATGAAAACAATGGGCAACATGTTACGTGAGTTATGCCCACTTATAAGTGCTTCACAGCTGCAGTCTCAGGTACTAAAAATGTTGTGTTTAATTTAATTTAAAGAAAATAGTGGTTTATTGCAATGAATTGTTACGTTAGAAATAATACGATATGTTTAATGTATTCAGGGTAACGTTGCATCTAACTGAAGACTCTTCGTGGATATTTTGTGATTGTATATTGTATTATATACAGATTGACAATATTTTGGCTGTTCATGAAGGAATATGGTAGACATTATTATTATTTTGATATTATACACTGATCAATCATGCCATTCAAAGATGGCCAATATTTTTTGTCCAAAAAAAACCTTGTAGTTGTATCTCTTGTATATGTAGACAACTACATTGATGCTTTAACAACATAGAAGAACGACCAAGAGGATTAAATAGTGAAGCCATACATTCTCATTGTAAGTTTGAAATATGAACAATACCATTTCGTAATTTGTGATTTGATTTGTTTTCTTTATTGTTATTTTAGTACTTTTTGCTGGTTCAATTTGTGTAATTTTGTTGGATAGGAAAGTTTCGAAAATCGGCGCTCATGTTGATAATGGCAAGTCGAGTCTTTGCTAACAGGCTTTTGGAGCGCACTAGGACCATTAAGAGAGGACATGGTCAGCCTCAGTACCTTCACAAGTGGCAGGTATGTCGGCACTTTGAAAAGATTTGTTTTTGTTGTTGTTTAGGAAGAATTTGACCTTTGGTATTCAAGGGAATTTGTATTGCTTTCGAGTGGGCTTGTTTAAGAGTGATGAGTGAAGTTTATACTTGTCACGTTGTCTAGGAAGAGGCATGCATAGGGAATGATATGAAATTAATAGTGCTTTTGAGTGTATGACAACTGAGAAACTATGAATTTTTACTATTTACTAGGAAAAATTTGGTAAAAAGTTGCAAACCTTAGCAGTGCTTCAAAAAAAATAAAAATCTTCAAAGCAATGTCAATTTTACTATAAATAGTTTCCAAATTAATGTGCAAATCAATGTAATTAGTGTCACGTCAACAATAATTTGACAGAACAGTTTATGTAGTATGACTCTTGTCGCTGTTAGTTGCTAATGCTTGTTGTTGTGTTTGTTGAAATTCATGGAGCATTCGTGTGTGTTGCTAAGAAGTGGAAAAAATGAGCCGTGTTGGGATCAGTGGGGACTTGGTGAACCACTTGTTGAATTTCACGGAGAGCTTTGAGAAATTGATGTTTCCTTTGTAGGAACATGAGTCCAATGAGAACAAGGGTGTGTTGAGCATTCCAGTTGACATTTTGATGTTGCCAAGGAGTACATTTTCTACATGGACGTGCCTGGTCTGTCCAAGTCTGATATTTAGGTGTGTCTATCTTTCCCACCTTCCTACATTGCTATAGGGTTTTATTTTACAATATTGTGTTTATTGAATGGTGTGGTTGGACTTAGAAGTTTGTGGAATTTGATGAAGAGGAGGTACAAGGTTGAAAGAGCTTGTAGTGATAGTTGCACATTCATTTTCATTTGAATTGAAGAGAATGGGTTGTTTCTAGTTAGGTGCAAGGATTTGAGAAAGCATCTGCTGATAATGTACATCTAATTTTTTTTTATATGGATATGGTTCATTGAATGTGGAAGATTTTGATTTCATAAATTGGGTAAAAAGTTGTATAGACCAAATTTCATCCGCATAAATTATAATTGTTTTAGAATTATAAACATGAATTGGGTAACAAGTTGTCTAACTTTACCAACCATTCTCATTAGAGTGTCTGTATTTATAGATACAACATTGTTGCAAAGAGGCAGTTTGTGGGATGACCATTGGGTTTTCTGGGTTGGGTCTTTTTTTGCTTGCATTGCTTATTATTGTTTCTCTTTGAGCTTACCAAAGGAATTTCAATTTACTAGATCCCTTCGAAGTTAAAAACTTTGTTCTAGTGTATATGAAGAACGCAGTATTATTAGAAGATTTTAAAGTAGGTGGTTTGTAGTTTTGTAATTTTGTTGATAATGGCACAATTTGCCACATTTTATCTTCATGTAAAGCTTGCTATCTCTAGTATAATGGTCTCTATGGCTAGCAAATCTTCATTGCCACATTTTAGAGTGTTTTTATTTATAGATGCAGCCGCTAATCTTGTCTAACTGCTGCCATTATATTTTTGTAGTGCCATTGAAATATAAATTGTGTTCTACCTGGAAGGCAACAAGGGTATCCACTTGTAGACAAGAGCTTGGAGATGGGAAGGAACCCCTAGAAGCAGCTGTATAATGTTTGTAGTTGAGGATGGTTGAAAAATCATATGTTGATGCTTGTTGCAACTTTTTTGCTGTATTCAACTGCATATTCCTTGAAGGTTGATAATTTTTCATAGTCTTTAAAGCTTGATTGAGATTGTGACAGGTTTGAGATTGTTATTTTGTTGTATGCGTTGGAATTTTGCAGGAATAAGAAGTTGGAATTGTGTGTGTGACAGGTTTTTTATAGTAGCATTTGTAAAATTTATAGCAGCGTTTGTAAATGCATTTGTCATGTGGTGTACAAATTTAAAAATAAATAAATAAATAAATAAAGTCTATAGCCGCATTTTTAAAACGCGGCTATAGACAAATTCAGAAAACGATACAGCAATTATAGCCGCGTTTTCAAAACGCAGCCATAGTAATGGGCTGAAGCCACGTTTTTATAAACGTGGCTATAGGACATACTCTAGCCACGATTTCAGAACCGCGGCCATAGCCACGTTCTATAGCCACGTTTAAAACGTGGCTATAGGGCAATTGTTGATTGCCCGAAGCAAGATTAGCCACGTTTTTGAGAAGTCTAAGGCCGCATTTTAAACGTGGCTATAGAACGTGGCTATGGCCATGGTTCTGAAACCGTGGCTAGAGTATGTCCTATAGCCACGTTTATAAAAACGTGGCCATTGGTCCTGCCTATAGCCACGGCTACAAAAACGTGGCCATAGGCCCATCAGGCCTATAGTTACGCACTTTAGGCCATGGTTGAAAACGTGGCCTAAAAAAACGCGGCTATAGACCAAATCGTCTTATAGCCACGTTTTTTCAAGCTATAGCCACATTTTAAAAACGCGGCTATAAAACCTTTTTTTTGTAGTGAATTTAAGTTGTAAAACGCTCAGAGAATCTTCATATTGTAGAACTCATTATTGAATCATTGTGTGTTTTTTAACTATTTACCTCTTAGGTAGACATCATAGTACCACGCTATTGCTTTGTCAGCCCAATGGTTTTGGAGTAGGACCACGCTAATTGGCTCTTTTTGTGTGTTTTTGTTAACTTCTGGAGTGGGTGGTTTGTATTGTTTAACCCTGGAACCTTCATTTGAAGTTGGTGGCTTTGCTGTCCGACGTCAAGAAAGCTATTGTAATTGTTTATTTTCTGTGAACAACGTCTTTTATATCGGTCTTTGGGCTACTATTGCAATTGCAGTATGTTTGATTTGATGGCACACACATTTATGGCCACTGAAATGAAATGGCATTGTGAACCTACATTAACAAATAATTTTTCTGGAAGTACATTTTTAAATGCCGTTCACAAAATTCGCTTTTTCTCTGTTTGTTTGTGCATGTGTTAGGATCAGCCATTATTTTTTTTTGGGAACCAAAAAACATTCTTTCATATTCACAACTATTAGTTCACACAAATATTCACAATTAATGTGAAAATATTTACGCCCCAGGGAGGGGTGGCCTAGTTGGTGTGGGATCTCCCGCGTGCATGCATGAGGTCTCTCGTTCGAGTCGTGGCAAAGACCATGTGAGGGATGGGTTCCTAGCATGCATTGTGCCCATCAGGAGGCTCTCTTGGGGTGCTAGGGTGAGGTCTGTGGCACTCCGGTCATAGTAGTTATGGCTCAATCTAACATTCCCTAATGAGAGTGTCCCTATTAAGTCATGCCCTGAGGGGTAAGCCACATATAGTCGCCTCCGTCCCCCTTTCATTCATAAAAAATAAAAATAAAAAGTGAAAATATTTACATGTTAACACATAAAAGTTTATGTAAAATAATATATATATATATATATATGTATATATAAAATCGAGAATCAAAACCCGAAATTTTGGTTTGCATGATGAAATCTGTACTATAGTGTAAAAATCTACTTATTTTGTTGCTCACAATTAAGAACTAAAGCGATGTCATTTGCGTGAAGGTTATAAATGACCTCCTATTTTACCTACTAGTTAATGTATTGTTG
Source organism: Castanea sativa (assembly GCF_040712315.1). Classification (NCBI taxonomy): domain Eukaryota; kingdom Viridiplantae; phylum Streptophyta; class Magnoliopsida; order Fagales; family Fagaceae; genus Castanea; species Castanea sativa. The sequence goes on along the minus strand of NC_134017.1, from coordinate 42,522,449 downwards.
TCTTTCTCAAAAAAATAAAATAAAATTTAATGTATTGTTGTACATATTCATTTACTATACGGAGTCCAATATGTTCCCTTAACTTGAACTTTGAACTCAACATACTGATTGAAAGATAAAACATTAAAGTACAATTATAATACAAATACACACATACGGCTGCGTACATATAACTAAAACAACAAAGGTTTGCACTCATAACTCTACTAAGCGACTTATATATATATATATATATATATATATATATAATCGAGAATCAAAACCCGAAATTTTGGTTTGCATGATGAAATTTGTACTATAGTGTAAAAATCTACTTATTTTGTTGCTCACATTTAAGATCTAAAGGGATGTCATTTGCGTGAAGATTATAAATGACCTCCTATTCTACCTACTAGTTAATGTATTGTTGCCTTTCTCAAAAAAAAAAAAAAAAAAATTAATGTATTGTTGTACATATTCATTTACTATACGGAGTCCAATATGTTCCCTTAATTTGAACTTTGAACTCAATATACTGATTGAAAGATGAAACATTAAGGTACAATTATAATACAAATACACACATACGGCTGCGTATATATAACTAAAACAACAAAGGTTTGCACTCATAACTCTAGTAAGCGACTTGCTCATGACTTTTTGACACCCAAAATTTTGGCCGTCTCTATCTTCTAAAGAGTTTATATTTGAATATGTTATTCTCAATTATGCCAAACATAGGAATAAAAGAGTCACAGAATAACATTAATTAATATATAGAAACACAGTATTCTCCTATAAAGCACGGGTGCGTTTCTAGACTTGGGTGCGGGTACAGGTGCGAGATTTCACAATTTTTGAAAAAGTTCGGTGCGGGTGCGGGTGCTGTAAGTGCACAATTGTACCCGGTCCCAAAAACAAGTGTTGGGCTCGGGCCCAATGAGCCTTATACAATAAACTTGTAGAGAATGGATTTGAAATCTAGGCTCGGGATGTTGGAAGTTTGATTAACAAGCTAGAGTGCCACTATCTATGCAAACGGTGAACAAATACAACAAAGAGACCTCCTCGGACGTAAGCCGAGGACGATTTATATATATATATATATATTCTCTTTCTACGCCAAAGTTTACAATTCTTAGTTCCTGTTTTCTCTCAGCAGAAAGCGCAGATCCCTCTCTCTTTCCTCTTTCGTTTCCTTATATATTTTTTTTTCACTGGTTCATCCACATGTCATACAAATCTTCCCCCTGGATACTTGCCACATCCACCGTCTTCTTGAAGTCTTCAAATAATAGCAGGGAGGCTGAATCCTACTGTTTAGAGGTCATTTCCCCATTAATGCGGCCAGAGAGGTAGATGCAGGGTCTTTAATGTAGTGGTAGTAGCCTTTTCCTTAGATATTTCTCTCACATCCTCGCTTCTAGAGGGTGCTTGGATCACCCTCTTACCCATCAGTTTTTCCAGAATTCTGTCTTTAATCCGTTTAGCAAGTCCTAGGGTCATTGCCGGGCCTGTCAAAGGAGACATTCCTCCTCGGACAACTCCTCGGACCTTTACAGTGCAGATTGACTTGTGGGCCTAAAGGCCCTGATCAAAAATAAACTGGTACCAACCAACTAGGCCCAAAGCCCAAATGTTTATTCAGGAGTTTTTACCCCCCACAATAGCCCCTCAAAACTCTATTTTTCCCGCCCATCCGAGGAGAGAAATAGAGTTTTGATCCGACCAGAGTACCTCCCACACGTTTTGTAAACCACCACGCGTGTATGGGTCCTTTCGTTCCTTGAAAACGCTTTTGGCGCTTCGAAACCCGAAACGCGCGCATTTATGACCACAAGTTACATCTTGTTCCCCACGTTCAACGGTAAGATGAACATCCAACGATCCAGGTTGACCCCTGAAAATTGGAGCGGGACAAATTTAATTTTGAGGCCGCCTCCTGCACGTCAAAACGCCTGGAAACCCGCGCCTTCATTCATTTCTTCAGAAATCAATCGTATCAAAGTGTCAATCATCACCTTTTCTCTCCAGAAGCTCGTGAAGAATCGCATAACCAACTCCACTAAGTTTTCGTTTTTCTTTATTCATTCCTTCTCGGCTTCTGTCCTCAGCTCCCATCTAAACCTCTTTTCTTCTTCAAACTCTCATTTTCACTTCCCCCAAATGGGTAGATTTAAGTGTCTAGTTGATACTGACGCCGGTATGGAAGGTTTTAGGGCCAAGTACCATATTCCCAATGACATAGGCTTGAGATACTGTCCAGTAGAAGCCGTGGGTAGCGCTAGGAGAGACGGAGAAGTCATTATTCCCATGATTCCTTCATAGAAGGTAGGATGACTCTCCCCATGAGAAATGTGACTAGTGAATACCTTCGCAACCATAGGTTATGCCCAGACTAGTGCGCACCAAATGTGTTTAGGGTCTTAGGCAGTGTCGACGCTCTAAACGAGCAAATGGGCTTAAACCTCACATGGCACGATGTTGCCTTCATGTATGAGTGCCACAAACTCAAAAATGTAGGATATTACATTAAATCTCGATCTAGCATAGTTAGACTGATCTCTTGTCTTCCTAAATCCAACAAAGGCATGAAGGACGACTATTTCATCGCCTCAGAAAACTGGTATGACGGTCCTCACTGCCCAGTCGAATGGGGAGAACCAGGTGTGAATCCTTAGGAGTTAGATTTACTAACCCATGATTCAACCCCGTTGCCTTTACCATTTTTAATTTTTATTGCATATTGTTCCTTTTTGTCTTGATGTTTATCATTGGTCTGACCATATTCTTCTTCTAGGATGTTTCTCCTCACAGATAAACAACACATACGTGCACACCTCAACCTCTGCAATGTTGCCGACCTGAACCGTGTCCTTCGCTCTGAAGTATTCGTCAGTGAGGACCTTCAATTGAGAGCTGCCCACCTGATACTGGGATACGACCCCATATCGGTGGACTTCTAAGAAACTGAAAACGCCATCATCGCGGGAGATAAGCGACGCAGAAGGATAGACATGGCAAGACCAGGCTTCCTTTTCGACCGCGAAATCCCCGACGATCCCACCACCATTCTATACACGTGCCCTATCGCAGCAATTCCCCTCTCGATGCAATCCCAGACAACGGCCGTCTGAGAAGAGCAAGCATCCTCACAACACTCGTTGGACGAAGAGATAGACAATTTTCAACTCAAGGACGTCGAAAGGCCTTGAGGAAATCCATTTGTCATTCTCTCGGACGACGAGCACGCGCCCTCCAAGACTTCGGGGATACAAGGTCTGGTGATTGCCTAGCCTGACTCCAGTTCCAAATAAGAAGAAGAAGAGATGGACGCGCTAAAGCAATTGATGCACAAAAGGGGCGCGAGAGTCTCCTAAAAGGGAACAGGTGGGTCGCAATTCCCTCCATCCTTGCCCCCACCCCCTCCTCTCTCCGATCCTAAGCCTCCCGTTGTGAAGCCTAAGAAGAAAAGGAAAGGTGAGGCCGAGGTGGCAGAAGAAGTAGAAACAACAACAACAACAACCCCAGCAACAAAAACCTAACAAGGGTAAGGGACGTGCCTCCTCAGTAGAAAGCGGGGAGAACAGGGACCTTGCCAAGGTGTGCCGTGCACCGGCTAACTGGTCTCCCGAGCTTATGCTGGACGGGGCACCAATCCCTTCCCAGTCTAACATTAGGGCGTTCCAACAAGGCCATGCTCTCCACCTGGCCGATGCCTTGGAACGTCCCCTTCTTCTACCCAAGGACATGGAAGCCCTGGATAAGATGAACCAGCCCCATCTGTTCCTTTCGCTAAAAAGGGACTTGGCCTTGGTAAGTATTTAAGTTTTATCCTCGCCCTATTTTTCATTACACCTTATTGTAAGAAATATTCTTATGTACTTGAGACTTGTGTTACTAATAGTGCATTTATTTTGATATTTCACCACAGGCCATCCAGGAAGTCTTTGCCGCCGAGAAGTGGGTGGAGGATTCTCAGAAGAAGGCTGGATTTGAACTAGAGCTCAAGCTGGAGACTGAGAAGTCCTTAGGCCAGGCCCTTGCGTAGAATGAGAAGCTAACCACGCAGTTGGCAGAGCTAAAAAGAGAAAAAGATGGTGCCGAGGCTAGCCTGAGGACAATAAGGACCCAGGTGGAGGGGTAACGCAAGCTTCTTCGTCAAAGGGATGAAGAGTTATCCAAAGCTCAACAGGAACACTTCGACTTGAAGAAGGAGATTGCAAGGATAAAGGACAAGGCTCGTACCTTTAAGGACTCTATGGAGGCCGCAAAGAAGGCCGCTTACAAGGAAAGGGTAGTGGCGACAGAAAATCAGCTAACTGAGGAGTTCGCTGGGCTGTGCCGAGAGTACTGCCAGCAAGTTTGGGAGGAAGCCTTAAATGTGGCAGGGATTCCCTCAACTTCCGAGTTGAGGAAGCCCGAAAACGTTTGGCTTCCCCTAGACATCCAGGAGATAGAAGAACTTCCTCCTGTCGCCCCTGCCCCTAAGACAGCACCTCCTACGCTCCCCCCTAAGATCCCAGAGCCCATTCCTACTCCTACAGAACCTACGAGTTCCAATAAAGGGAAGGAATAGGGTGAAGGTGCCGAGGAGGCTACCAGCCAAAGCGCCAAGCCTAATGTCCCTCCACCAGTGGCAACAGACAAGGGAAAATAAGTCCAGTCTTCTTTTGAAATGGAGCTAAAAAGCACAGAAGCTGCCAGCACTTCCGAGTAGAACCCCCCTTCTAAGGCTTAGGGTTTAGGCTATTTAGGACTTCGCTTTTTATCGTGTAACAAATTTTTGAATCTTTGCTTTGTATGTACATTGACAGAAATTAATGACAAACTGTTTGGTTTGATTTTCATTTACCTTGCAATTTTTAGTATAATAATGCTCATCAGCACAAAAATGAATGAATGGAACAATTAACACCACTTGCAATATTTCAATTTGTCATGACTTTAAATAGAAACACACATACTTAGCTTATACCTTGCAAATCATGACCTGCGAACAAAACATTTGTGAAACAGCACTATACAATCAAAAACTTAACTTAGAATTTAACTTGGGACATAAAGCAATCCAAGTGTTTCATCAACACTTCAATACTAATGCGATATGGTTTTTGCCAATCTTCTCAAGGTAGAGGGTTCAAGGACCCGGCATAATCAAACTTCCCATCAACAACAAATAGGATGTCAATTTTTTGCAAGGCATGTGGTCCGAAAGCCATACATGTCTAAGTTTCTAGTTAATACTTAGAAGCAGTAACTTGAAATGTTAATTTTCCCAAAGTAGAAGGTCTGTGGACCCGACATAACTAAGGTTCTGTTTAACAAATGATAAGATATTAATTTCCACAAGGTATGTGGTCCGAGGACCATCCATGACCAAGTTTCTGTTTGACACTTAGAAATAGTAACTTGAAATGTTAATTTTCCCAAAGTAGAAGGTCTGTGGACTTAAAATAACTAAGGTTCTGTTTAACAAATGATAAGATATCAATTTCCACAAGGTATGTGGTCCGAGGACCATCCATGACCAAGTTTCTGTTTGACACTTAAAAATAGTAACTTGAAATGTTAATTTCCCCAAAGTAGAAGGTTTGTGGACCCGACATAACTAAGGTTCTGTTTAACCAATGATAAGATATCAATTTTCACAAGGTATGTGGTCCGAGGACCATCCATGACCAAGTTTCTGTTTGACACTTGGTAAGATATCAATTTCCACAAGGTATGTGGTCCGAGGACCATCCATGACCAAGTTTCTGTTTAACACTTAGAAATAGTAACTTGAAATGTTAATTTCCCAAAGTAGAAGGTCTGTGGACCCGACATAACTAAGGTTTTGTTTAACAAATGATAAGATATCAATTTCCACAAGGTATGTGCTCCGAGGATCATCCATGACCAAGTTTCTATTTGACACTTGGTAAGATATCAATTTCCACAAGGTATGTGGTCCGAGGACCATCCATGACCAAGTTTCTGTTTGACACTTAGAAATAGTAACTTGAAATGTTAATTTTCCCAAAGTAGAAGGTCTGTGGACCCGACATAACTAAGGTTCTGTTTAACAAATGATAAGATATCAATTTTCACAAGGTATGTGGTCCGAGGACCATCCATGACCAAGTTTCTGTTTGACACTTGATAAGATATCAATTTTCACAAGGTATGTGGTCCGAGGACCATCCATGACCAAGTTTCTATTTGACACTTAGAAATGATAACTTGAAATGTTAATTTTTCCAAAGTAGAAGGTCTGTGGACTTGACATAACTAAGGTTCTGTTTAACAAATGATAAGATATCAATTTCCACAAGGTATGTGGTCCGAGGACCATCCATGACCAAATTTCTTTTTGACACTTAATAAGATATTGATTTTCACAAGGTATGTGGTTCGAGAACCATGCATGACCAAGTTTCTGTTTGACACTTAGAAATAGTAAGAGATAAACCCAAGTACATATTGATAATTTGAACCGCGGACAATAAAAGTGCTTTTTATTAATAATCATACCTTCGTAGGTTGTTTACATTCCAGGGGCGTTGTACAATTTTTTCATCTAGATCAGCTAGTCAATACGATCCTATGCCTGCTACAGAGATGATCCGATAGGGTCCTTCCCAATTTGGTCCTAGCTTTCCCCATGCTGGGTTTTTGGCAAGACCCACAACTTTTTTCAACACCAGATCCCCAGGCGCTAGTGGCCTTAGCTTCACATGGGCATCATACCCTCATTTAAGCTTCTGCTGATAATAAGCCATTTGGACCATAGTGGCCTCTCGCCGTTCCTTAACCAAATCCAAGCTCTTCTCTAGGAGACCATCGTTATTTTCTGGACTAAAAGAACTTGTCCTTAGCGTGGGGAAACCAGATTCTAAAATTATCACCGCCTCAGCCCCATAAGTCATAGAGAATGTTGTTTCTCCAGTGGATCTGCGCGGCGTAGTCCGATACGTCCATAAAACATGTGGTAGCTCCTCTACCCATTTACCCTTCGCATCATCCAGCCTCTTCTTGAGTCCACTGACTATGACTTTGTTAACGGCCTCGGCCTGCCCATTTCCCTGCGGATAAGCTGGGGTGGAGTATCTGTTTGTGATGCCCATGTCACTACAATACTTCCTAAAAGCTCTACTATCAAATTGAACACCATTATCTGAAATAAGTGTGTGTGGTACCCCAAATCTAGTGATAATATTCTTCCAGATAAACTTCTTGGAGTCGATATCCCTAATATTTGCTAAGGGCTCAGCTTCGACCCACTTGGTAAAGTAGTCGGTTCCCACGAGTAGCCACCTTTTGTTTCCCACAGCCCTCGGAAAAGGCCCTACTATATCCAATCCCTATTGAGCGAAAGGCCAAGGACTGGACAAAGGATTAAGGACTCCCCCAGGTTGATGAATGCTGGGAGCAAACCTTTGGCATTGGTCACACTTTCTCGCGTAATCTTGAGCTTCCCTCTGAATATTAGGCCACCAATATCCCTGAGTCAGAGCCCTATGGGCTAAGGATCTTCCCCCAGTGTGGCTTCCACAAATTCACTCATGCAATTCTTCCAAAAGTGCCTCTGTTGACTCAAGGTGTACACATAACAAGTATGGTCTGGAGAAGGAGCATTTATACAATTTCTGATCCTCAAACAGCCACGGGGCACCTTTCGACGAATCTTATCTGCTTCAGACTTGTCCTCGGGAAGAATGTCGCTTTTTACAAAATATACCACAGGGTCGATCCAACTAGGTTCGGGCCTTATCAGATGGATATGGACGGCACTTGCAGTGGTCAGAGTTGGTTCTAGCAAGTCTTTAACGAGGATAATCCTAGGATAAAACTGAGCCAAGGATGTCGCCAAAGTGGCCAACTAGTCCGCATGTGTGTTTCCACTTCTAGAAACGTGAAAAAGGATAAAAGAATCAAACTCAGATCGTAAACACTTGACCTAGGTCAGGTACTCTTGCATTCTTGGGTCTCTAGCCTCCATGGTCCCCGTTACTTGGCCTACAACTAACTGAGAATTCGAGAACATATGAACGTCCTTTACGCCCATTTTTCGTACCATATTCATACCAACCCAGACCGCTTCGTACTCGGCCTCATTATTAGTGGCCGAGAACGCTAATCTCAACAATTTTTCAAAGACAATCCCCTCAGGGGACACCAAAACAAGAACAACCCCAGACCCCCTTTGGTTGGCTGCCCCATCAACATACACGTTCCAAATCGGTGGTCCTTTGCTTGTGATCATGCCAACTAATTTTTCATCCATGTGTGATTCCTTCGTAGTTTCTTCTAATGATGGTTCGACGAACTCTGCCACCAAATCCGCGAGAACCTGACCCTTCACCGAGGTGCGTGGCATATATTTGATATCAAAAGCTCCCAAAATAGTTACCCACTTAGCTACCCTTCCCGAGTAATTAGCACTGCGTAACACTGACTTGAGAGGCAGTTGGATCAAAACCACAACGGTGTGGGACTGGAAATAGTAAGGAAGCTTCCGCGTGGCATGGACTACGGCCAGGAGTGCCTTCTCCAAAGGCAGGTAACGCACCTCAGCTTCATTCAAGGATTTGCTGACATAATAGACCGGTCTTTGCACCCCGCCGTCGTCCCTTATAAGAACCAAGCTAACTGCGTGGACGACCACAGCTAGGTACGCAAACAGGATTTCATCAACCTCTGGCCTAGACATAATGGGTGGCCGGGAGAGATATTCCTTAAGTCGCTGGAAAGCTAAAGTACACTCCTCGGACCATTGAAATCCTTTCCATTTATTCAACAGTTGGAAAAAAGGCCTGCACTTGTCAGTTGACCGAGAGATAAATCTGCTGAGAGCAGCGATCATCCCGGTCAACTTCTGAACTTCCTTTGGGTTCCGAGGTGGTTGTTAGCTCTAAATGGCTCTGACCTGTGCCGGATTCACCTCTATTCCTCTATGAGTCACCATGTAGCCTAGGAACTTTCCAGAACCCACCCCAAAAGAACACTTTGAGGCGTTAAGGCGCAGCTTGTACTTTCTAAGTATTTGAAAGGTGTCGTCCAGATCTTTCACGTGCGTAGGTATTGTCTTACTCTTTACTACCATATCATCCACATATACCTCAATGGTCTTTCCAAGTTGCGACTCAAACATTCTGGTCATCATCCTTTGGTAAGTAGCCCCGGCATTCTTCAATCCGAACGGCATCACTTTATAGTGGTAGTTTCCTATTGGAGTAATGAAAGCAGTCTTCTCCTGATCATCCACCGCCAATGGAATTTGGTGATAACCCTGGAAGGCATCTAAAAAGCTTATCTGAGGATGCCTGACCGTAGCATCCACAAGCTTATCGATGAGTGGCATCGGGAACGAGTCCTTTGGGCAGGCTTTGTTTAAGTTTGTAAAGTCCACGCATACTCTCCAATTCCCATTCTTCTTTTCACCACAACTGTGTGCGCCAACCACTCCAGGTAGAAAACTTCTTTAATAACCCCAGCCCTTTTGAGCTTGAGCACTTCTTCTTTAACATCCTTGGAATGCTCTTTAAAGGAACGTCGAGGTCGCTGCCTCCTAGGAACAACGGCAGGGTTGACGTTCAAATGATGACAAATGAAGCTTGGGTCAACCCCCGGAGCCTTATAGGGATCCCAGGCAAAGACATCGATATTGTCCTTCAAAAACTTCACCAATTCCATCTTCTCTTGGTGTGGTAACCGTATACCAACTTGAAAGAACCTTTCGAGGTCATTGGCTACGAGAAACCTCTCCAAATATTCACACATGGCTTCCTCTACTGTCACCGCATCGGGCGCATCCAGAGTCGTTAATTGCTATAAGTGCTTCACAACTGAGGCCGAGGACTCTGATTTGGCTTGATGTAGTACTGCAGCTAATATGCATTGCCTTATTACTGCTTGGCTGCCAAGAATTTCTTCGATGAATCCCCCCGAGGGGAATTTTACTTTAACATGCAAAGTTGAGGAGACAACACCCAAAGTGTGCAACTAAGGCCTGGCAAGGATGGCCGTGTATGGGGAATATGCGTCAACCACAATAAAATCCACCTCGATCATTTTCAAGCCCGACTGTACAAGCAATCGAATCTGTCCCTTTGGTATGACAGTCTTCCCTTCGAAGCTTATCAGTGGGGAGTCATAAGGAGTGAGATCCTCCAGTTTTAACCTTAGCCCCTTGAATAAGTTAGGATACATAATATCTGCGCCGCTGCCTTGATCAATCATCACCCTTTTGACATCGTAATTCCCTATCCTCAAAGTGACCACCAGGGCGTCCTCGTGGGGTTGGATGGTTCTAACCTTATCCTCCTCCGAGAATCCCAAGACAGGCACATTCCCTTTAATCCTCTTTGGCTTCGAGCCTGACTCCTCGGCCTGAAAGTGTGACATTGCCATCACCCTGGTAAAACGGGAACCGGTCCTGCTAGGTGCAACGAAGATGACGTTAATTGTTCCCAAGGGTGGTCGAGATGAGTTGTTCTTCTGATTATTTGAGCCTGACTAACTACCTTGCCCGTTAGGTTGGTACAGGTGCTACTTCAACTTCCCCTCGCTAACAAGCTGTTCCAGATGGTTCCAGAGGGTCCGAAAATTCTCGATAGTATGACCCACATCCTGATAGTACTGGCTAAAAAAAATTCTGATTTCGCTTCGTAGGGTCCCCCGCCATCTTACTGGGCCATCTGAAGTAGGGTTCCTTACGGACTTTCTCCAGTAGTTGGTGCACTGATTCTTGGAACACAGTATTAACTACTTGAGGAGTGGCTAAGCCAGATTGCCCAAAGTAATCTCTTCTCGGCTTATTGTTATGATACCTGTCCGACCTGAAATCCCTTCTCTCCTGCGGGATAACCTTCGCCTTACCCTTACCCTACTGTTGATCTTCTTTAACCCTTTTGTACTTGTCAATACGGTCCATGAGGAGATGTACACTCCGTACGGCCTTTTTGGTCAAGGATTTCCTCAAGTCATAATCAGTGGGAAGGCCCACTTTAAAAGTATTAATCGCCACCTTGTCGAAATCTCCATTTATCTCATTAAACATCTCCCAATACTTGTCGGAGTATACTTTCAACGTCTTACCCTCCCTCATGGCCATAGATAATAGTGAGTCCAACGATCGAGGAACTCTGCTGTATGTAATGAACCAAGACGCGAATGCCCTAGTAAGTTCCCTGAACGAACCGACAGACCCCGACTTGAGTCCATTGAACCACCCCATAGCAACAGGTCTCAAGCTCAAAGGAAAGACTTTGCACATCAAGGTTTCATTGTGAGAATGCACCGCCATCCTCTAATTAAAGTGGTTCACATATTCCACCAGGTCTGTCCGGCCGTTATAAATGGTGAAGGTGGGCTGGGTGAACCGCCTGGGGAGCCTTCCATTCTCAATCCTGCGTGAGAAAGGCAATTTGGAGAGTTGGTGTAGCGCTTGGCTCATAGCGTCGTTCCCCAAGCCCCTAGAGGGAAGCTTCCTATGCTTACGACCCGATAGGTCATCCTCTTCGCAAGAGAAGGTTTTGCTGGGGGGCGTCTAGGACCTTGAACTATAACTGCTTCCCCGGGATTCCCCCGAAGAAGGATTGGATGGGGGTGAAGCCCACCTTCGTCTGACACGACGAAGCTTCTTCTTTAGGTGGTTAATCTCCCTCTGCATGGTCTTGGCATCATCCTTATGGGTGGCACTGCCTCCACCGCGCATATGACTTGCGCCAGGATATACGGTATGAACGCTTACCTCTCGATCCCTCCGACGCTCAAGACGCTCAAAAAGATCTTCAGGCTGCGATCCCTGAGATTCTGCATGATGTGAACCTAAACCTGCCATGATGTTCCAATTCCTTCAACGCTAGATTTCCCACAGAAGGCGCCAACTGTAAGTGCACAATTGTACCTGGTCCCAAAAACAAGTGTTGGGCTCGAGCCCAATGAGCCTTATACAATAAACTTGTAGAGAATGGATTTGAAATCTAGGCTCGGGATGTTGGAAGTTTGATTAGCAGGCTAGAGTGCCACTCTCTATGTAAACGGTGAACGAATACAACAAAGAGACCTCCTCGGACGTAAGCCAAGGACGATTTATATATATATATTCTCTTTCTACGCCAAAGTTTACAATTCTTAGTTCCTGTTTTCTCTCAGCAAAAAGCGTAGATCCCTCTCTCTTTCCTCTTTCATTTCCTTATATATTTCTTTTTCACTGGTTCATCCACGTGTCATACAAATCTTCCCCCTGGATACTTGTCATATCCACTGCCTTGTTAAAGTCTTCAAATAATAGCAGGGAGGCTGAACCCTACTGTTCAGAGGTCGTTTCCCCATTAATGCGGCCAGGGAGGTAGATGCAGGGTCTTTAATATGGTGGTAGCAGCCTTTTCCTTAGATATATATCTTACATCCTTGCTTCTAGAGGATGCTTGGATCACCCTCTTAGCCATCAGTTTTTCCAAAATTCTGCCTTTGACTCATTTAGCAAGTCTTTGGGTCATTGTCGGGCTTGTTCGAGGAGACATTCCTCCTCGAATAGATCATCAGACCTTTACAGTGCAGATTGACTTGTGGGCCTAGAAGCCCTGATAAAAAACAAACTGGTACCAGCCAACCAGGCCCAAAGCCCAAATGTTTATTCAGGATTTTTTACCCCCCACAGGTGTGACAATTAAAAAATTATTAAAAATATTTTTATTTATATTTTCTATATATTTCTAAGCATACTTTTTCACATAATATAAACATATACCAAATTTAAGAGTAATAGTAGATAATAACTAAAACATGATGTTCATAAATTAAATACAACTCACAAGTTTGAAACTAAAACATTCCTCGGAAATTAGAATACAACTCACAAATTTGAAACTAAAACAAAATAAAAGATAACCAATTGGTTTCTATCATTTCCAAAGCTATATAGCTTCTCAAACCACCTAGATTCTACAAAGAAAATAGATAGAGAGAGATAGATAGAGAGAGCAATTTAGAAAGAAATAGACTGGGAAAAATGTCATTTTTTAGCAATTTTTACTTGAATTTCGACCTGATTCAAAGCTAGTTTTGGCCGGTATGGGCCAGTACGGCCTGAATCGGTCGGTTTCGGCAGTTTCAACCGATACAATCCGATTCGACCTGAATCAATGCAATTGGCCCGAGTCGACGCATATTCGGAAACGAAAAAAAAAAAATCCAATGCGGCACCAACACGCAAGCAGGGGCGTCGCCCACCGCACCCCGCGTTAGGCCACGTCGAACACGGGTGCAGCACCCCTATAGCCGCATCAGTGCTTTCTTGGTATTCATTCCTCTCATATAAACTATACACACTTTATACTCCCAAAGTATTAATAATGCCCATTGAATATTCTTGTTTTAAAAATGGTGACGAATAGGTGCTTCATTTATCTTGTTTTAAGCTTCTTTTCATTATCTTTTAATAAGAGAAGTGCAAAAACACGTCAGGTGATTTAAGCTATGCATGTCATGGAGCTTTCAGTGCAAGAGATGGTATTAGGTGATGTACATTTTTAGACCTCTTAAACACAACCAGATTAACCTAGTTATTTAGCCAAGTGATTAACTTAGGTAAATTATGCAGATCTAGGTTAACACATATAAATCATATCATTGTAAAGTGTGAAAAATAAAGAACACAAGAATATGATAATCTAGGAAAACCAAACCGGTAAAAAACTTGGAGAGGATATAACCTAGCTATCCTCAAGGTAAAACTGAATTCACTATGAAAGAATTGAAGTTTACACAATAGCAACTTAGACCATTAACATGACAGCTTCGAGTCCATGACCACATGACAGCTTCGAGTCCATGGACTACTTCTTTCTTGAATTCCCAGCAAGCATAAGCACTCTCGCTTGTGTATCTTTAAATTCTTGAATCTGTAACTGAGTTGATCAGCAAGCTCTTAACATCAATCTAGATCTTGATAACCCTAAGTGTATGTGAAGGCAAACACCTCTAGATCTTACAAAAGATTCACACACACAACATAAAGTGCAACAAAAACTCTAGAGAGCTTTTGGGTACAAAACCCTAGATAAAAAAAGAGGCACACTCGTTTCTCTCTTAAAGCCTATTAAAAACGTGCTTAGGGTTTCCTTTATATACTAGATAAAATAGACCTGAAACCCTAATCCTTAAAGGGCTTGAACTACTGTTTGAGTCGACTTAAAATTCTGCAGAAAATTTCTGATCCACGATTCTCGACCGATTGAGTCTATTCTTTGATCGATCGAGCCTTGCAAAAATAGAACAGTCATTTCCTGCAATTACTCGATTCCAAACTTAAATTAAACCAAACTTTGAGCAAGTTTAAACCTAGACCTAATGTTTTGATCATGGTTTGCCAACACCATACACATTGAAGTTCTAATACATTAGTTCCTAAAGTCTTAGAACCTAACGAGTGAGACAGGCGTATAAGCCCTATGTCTCACTAACATATGGGACCCACGCACAAATGGTATTAGGTGAGACGGGCGTATAAGCCCTATGTCTCACTGACATGTGGGACCCACGTGCGCGCGTCTCACCCAAGATTTTTTCTCCGCTGCAAATACATGTAAGCCCCAAAAAAAATAAAAAATTTACGCTTTGTCTTAGCTAGGGTGCACCACAAAGGAAACCCTGATGATTAACATTTAAGGAATCCTCCTTGTACTGTTTGCATTAAATATTAATATTTGTATTAATCAATAAGTTCTGTCTGTCAACTAGCTTTCACGTGAAATAAAAACAATTTTTTTAAAAAAATCCATTGCTTTCTTTACAACAATTTGTACAAGTCAATGGCGCCTCAAACAGATCCAAAATCTCATGGAATATTTTTCGGCGAAAATAGGAAATTAACCATAATTCCCCAACTATATAATTAGTAGTCATTGTTACAAAACTATATTTTTTACTAGCATCTCGAGTCTAAAAGAGTCAATTTTGGGTCTAAAAATTGAGCCTTTAAGGGTCGATTTTCATAGTCTGATCACGTCTGATGTGGCATTTTTTTCACGTAGCGACCACTTGAAAATCGAGTCTTTAAGGCTCGATTTATAAGCCAAAAAAAATTTAAATTCAAGTCTCTCATGTACAAGCCCAGAAATACCCAAAAAAATATTGAACGTGAGCAAAACCATCCTGTGCATCCAAGCCATCCCAAAAATGGCAAACCACCCGAACCATCCAAATCCACGGCAAGCAAAACGGCGGCAAATCTACGGCGAGCAAAACGTAGGCCCACAATGGCAAACCCAAAACTCCACAGCCACAACGACACACCCGCCGCCGATCTACTGCTCACCCCTCCACGACAACCGTCCAACCCAAATTCAACCCACCATGGCAAACCTCCACAGCAGCAAACCCACCGCGCCAATCTACTGCACCACGACCACCGCGACCCACCACGCCCCAGACCCACTACGACCCAGATTCACAAACCACCACCCGCCGCCACCAAATCCGACTCACCCCTTAACCAGTAGATCGGTGAAGACCCGGACCGAAACCCACGGTTCTGCTTCTTACAGCCTTGATCTTTGCTTCAGAGAGAGAATTAATGTGGATTGAGAACTTTGAGATTGAATTTGAGAATCAACCAAAAAAAAATGCTTCTACTATCGATGTTAGAGGGTTTCCTGTTTGTATGAAAAAAAGATTAACCAAGAAATGAATATATAGGAAGGGATATTTCTGATGTGGTAGTGAGAATCGATATCAAGCTTCAGAGAGAGGGAGAATGGTAAAAAGGAAAGAAAAGAAAAGAAATGAAAAGAGAGAGCAGGGAGAGAGGATCTGATTTGTAAAATTTAAATAAAAGGACCTGGCTTATAAATCGAGTCTTAGAGACTCTATTTTCAAGTGGTCACCACATGGAAAAAATGACACGTCAGATGTGATCAGACCATGAAAATCGCCCCTGAAAGACTCGATTTTTAGACTCAAAATCGACTTTTTTAGACTCGAAATGTTAGTAAAATATATACTTTCCAAACAGTACCTACTAACTATATTGTTGAGGAATTATGGTTAATTGCCCATTTTCGCCATATTTTTCTGTAGGAGCTTGTAAACAGAATTCAAGAGTAGAACTCTTCAACTTCTCCATTGTCAATAGCTAGTGAGCTGACAAGGGAAGAACATAATGGCTTTCCAGAAGGAGTACCTTGTTTTGGTGTTCGTTTCAGGTGGCTTGTTGATTATGTTTTCTTACAATCTTTTTTACCTCTACAGGTGCTGTACTGGTTCTAAGAGCACAGAATTGTACTTTGAGAACCGAGACAAAGAAAAATGGGTTAAAAAATTTATGGAGGCCAGTATAACTTTCTTCTTTAATCTTTCTTTGTTAACCATATTTAATTAGGCAGATCGAGTTGCGCTTACTTTCACTTCAACACGCAGGACACTACATTGGATATTAGAGCAGCTATAGAAGTGATTGGATACAACATAGCTGCAGCAACTCAGTTAGCAATAATCTCTTTAACTCTGTGCGCTCTCATTGGAGCTTGGACCACATACTCTTCCTAAAACTTCTTCCAAGGATTCATCTATGGAGATACAAGTCAATCAACCATTAGCATCAAATCCATACGCCTCCTAACCTGCTTCCTCCTGGCTTTTTCAGGCTTTGTTCAATCAGTAAGGTATCTTAATTATGCAAACTATCTGATGAGCACCCGAGGCAGTGGCAAGGATAGTTTCAAAGCTTTGGTGAAGAAAATTAGAAGGGCTGGTGAGTGCTGGTTATTTGGGCTTAGAGCACTCTATTTTGCACTAATTTTTCTGCTATGGTTTTTTGGTCCAATTCCCATGTTTGTTACCTCCTTTATTCTGGTGATAATCCTCTATTTTCATGGTACTGATACTAGAGACCTTGATAATGTAGAAGATGATCAGCAAGCGAATGCCTAAGGTAACTTTAGCCATTTCATTATGAGGGTTAAGTTCAAATTATGGTCTTAAAGATTTTAGATTGTCGTTTTGTATTTTAGTTGTTGAGTGTGCCTGGAGGTGTTTCAGGCCTCAAAATTTGTTTTCTTTCTCAAGATTATGTTGCAGATACTAGCTGCGGGTTTGTGCTATTTTTTTTTTTTATAAAATGTTTGTAATAAACTTTGCTCTTTAATAAATTCTCTGTCCGCAACCCCATATACATGACTTTTCTAGCTCAAATTTTTTATCGGAATCAAATTCTTACAGACAAGGGGAATTATGTTCGTAAAAGATAAATTCTGGAATATAAGCAAAAGTTTGTCGTTACACTTAATTCAGTTCCATGTACTCCCCCCTCACTCGTTAAATCGTGTTCCAAGGTTTTTGGAAATCCTGACCTACTTGTTCAGGACCAGCTACTTGGGGCCCAAGATCTTGTGTGAACAATCTACTAACTAAACGAGTTCTTAAGAAGTAATAACTTGTGATAGCTCGGATTATGTGTGGGTTGAATTAGATAAATGTGTTATTTAGACGTAGATTAGTCTCCAAACGTAGATTATTTGAACGAGTTCTTAATGTTTATTAGATTGAATATTGGACTATACAAGTGATCAAAATGAGTTTTACAAAAATTTATTTAGTTTTGTGCTAAAAATATTATAGATAAAAGCTAAAAACTAAATTAAATGAGTTTATTATTTTTTGCTAAAATTACTGTAGCAAAAAAAAAAAAAAAAAAAGTAGAATGAGACCCGTAATAAGCAAAAAGATGATTAAAAAAAAAAAAATTTAAAAAGAAGGATACGATTAGCAAATAGTACATGGCTAGTACAGGACAGTAAGAAGAAATAAACCAAGAAACTAGGATACTTCTTTGATGTGGTATGTACGTGAGACCCGGCCCGCCAAGCAACAGAAAATTTTAAGCAAAAAGTTAGTTTTAATCAAAACGGGAATGCACACCTTAGAGCATCACCAAAAAATTTTCCAAATTTTTGTACTGTTAGAAAATGAACAGTAACTTTTACATTTTAACTACCAACTTTTTCAAATATACTTTCCAACAGATTCTCTATCTCATTCTTTATCTCATTTAAATATTATTTCTTCATTCATTCTTTATTCTTTTTTTATTATCATTT
This sequence comes from Castanea sativa, assembly GCF_040712315.1. NCBI lineage: Eukaryota > Viridiplantae > Streptophyta > Magnoliopsida > Fagales > Fagaceae > Castanea > Castanea sativa. The sequence goes on along the minus strand of NC_134017.1, from coordinate 42,504,384 downwards.
ATTTTTCCTATATTCATTCCCAAAAATTATATTTTTCAATAAAAAAAATGTTATATTTACAACATTTTTTGCAATACTTTCACAAGAATCGCATCAAAATCTTATGTGGAAAGTTGTTATTAGTTCTAATTTGAACCCACCGCTGATATTATTTTTTTACTCACCAATATTAACTAATAACAATCTATTACTTAAAATTTATTGCGAAAATATTGTAAAAATATTGTGGTAGTATTTCCTTTCTTTCATCCATATGTTTCATTTTTTTTTCCTTTTTTTCTCTTGTTTTTTGTCCACCACTCACGTATACCCATAAGATTTTGTCTACCACACGCGTATACACATATATTTCCTTTCTTTCTTCCATTTGTCTTTTGTACATAAGATTTCTTCTCTTGCTTTTTTTCATCTCTAGAACCTCCCTGTGTCTTTCTTTCTCCGGCTCTCTCTCTCTACTTTTCTTTTTCTTTTTCTACTTGATTCCAAAACATTATCTAGCTCTCTCTGTGATAAGAAACGGAAAAAGAAATAGAAAGAGAAAGAATAGATTGGATAGATGGCTCTGCTCTGCCGCTGCCAGTCGTCTTCCTCCCCAACGTAGCCCAGATGGTAGATGGCTTGTGTCTTTTTTTTTTTTTTGCGCTTTTATTGTTATGGTCTGATTAATTTTAAGATTATATTTTTGAGTTTGTATTTTGATTATGCTTGAGTTTAGAGATGTTTGAGAGAAAGATTATGTTAGGAATCTAAAGGTTCCCAATTGGGATGGGTATGAATTGTAGGGGGATTGATGGGAATTGTAGGGAAATTGACTTAATTCGAGGTAGTCACCCTCCATAGAGAAAGAGAGAGAATAAGAGAGAGAGAGAGAGAGGGAGGGAGATGCACTAATGCACTTAGAAATTGGTTTATTCTTCATTTGATATCTCATATTGGATTACAATCATGTATTTATAGGAGACTAGCTCTAATCTCATTGGCTTACATGGCCTTATCCTATTGTAACTATTATTCCCCATGTGCATTAATAATTCCAACATGTGCTAAATGTGATTAACATTGGTTCCATTATTCCCCATGTGTATTAATAATTCCAACATGTGCTAAATGTGATTAACATACTTAGAATTGTAACTAACTTACTAACTAAATCTCATTACAACAATTATTATCCATATGCTCATAACATTCCTAACATTTCCCTCCCCTTGAAAACACCTTGCCCACAAGGTGTTGTTGTAAAATGACACCTTCATTAGGGGAAACCAGCCACTAACCCAATACGCCAAAGCATCTTGACTGTTGATTACACAAATAGCTCCAAAGCAATTAATCACAGCCCATGACATAGGAGCATAACGCAAAGCAGTCGTATTGAACTTAACCTTCAACAATATAGAACTCAATTTCTTATAAAAATTGTGATCATCTCGGCTATGGAATCCATCATTTATCCCACAACTACCACCAAGAAAAGAAGCATCTAATTTATTGGCTTTGTGACAGCCACTAATGAGCAAGATGTGGCCCCCATAGCAAAGTCCAAATTTAATGGAATTGCCGCCAACATTCATGACTGTTAAGTCCACACTTTCATTCATGATTATATGAGCAGCCCCATTTGTTGAAGCATGAGTTTTGCCAACATCAAACCCCAAATGTTAGGAATGCTATAAGCATATGGATAATAATTGTTGTAATAAGATTTAGTTAGTTAGTTACAATTCTAAGCATGTTAATCACATTTAGCACATGTTGGAATTATTAATACACATGGGGAATAATAGAACCAATGTTAATCACATTTAGCACATGTTGGAATTATTAATGCACATGGGGAATAATAGTTACAATAGGATAAGGCCATGTAAGCCAATGAGATTAGAGCTAATCTCCTATAAATACATTATTGTAATCCAATATGAGATACCAAATGAAGAATAAACCAATTTCTTAGTGCATTAGTGCATCTTTCTCTCTCTCTCTTAATCTCTCTCTTTCTCTATGGAGGGTGACTACCTTGAATTAAGTCAATTTCCCTACAATTCACATCAATCCTTCTACAATTCATACCCATCCCCATTAGGAACCTCTAGGTTCCTAACAGATTGTTGTGTTTAACAGTTTGTAGCCGTTGTGTTTGTTGTCTCTGTGAGAGGAGAGAGAAAGAATGGTTTTTTATTGAGATGTATGAATTTTTTAAGCATAAAAATTGATTTGGAGTTGCTACAATGTTCTCTGATTAAGAGAACTACTGTAGCAACTTCAAAAAAAAATTGGAAAAGTTTTGTTTTTAGAGAAGCTATCGGAGGATGAACAGTGGCCTTTTTTCTCAAAAATATACCGATAGAACATTCGTTGGAGATGCTCTTAATCTAGTAACATTAGGTGGTCTCCCTCGACGTATGATAGAAGGTCCCTGCTACCGTACGCTCGAGTGCCTTCCTGCCGTGTTCGCAAGCTGTGCTCCGATCTGTGGCTTAATCTGCCTCTTTGGTGGGCCGGACTACCCCTTTCAATGGATCATGCGCCACCTGTGTGCTCCGCCCAAAAGTGGGTCTCCCTTTGCCATTGTGGGCTTGCTCCACCCTGTTAGTAGGGCTTTTTCTTGGCCGATGTGGGTCATTTTACTACCCCCAAGTGGGTCTAATAGCTGTTGTGTTTATGGTACTATCATCATCATCTTCGAGGTCGTAGTCGTTGGGTGCTCTATTTCAGTCTAGCAGCCAAAAATACTTGCAAGGTAAATCGCTGCTCTTTGGCCTCCGTGATTATTGTTGTGGGGTTTTGGTTTGAAGTTGTTTGGCTCGTTTGGGCTACTGTAAAAGAAGTGTTGGCCTGTTTGCTTTCATTATGAGAGCTTTAGGATGGAATTGTAGAGGCATTTGCAATGCATCAACAGTAAGAGCCCTCAAAGCTCAAATAAGAGGTCATAAGCCAGATATAATTTTTTTGTGCAAAATGAAAGCAAATGAAGAACGTATGGAACATGTGAAAAGAAGGGTTGGATTTAATAAAAAGGTGGTAATTGAAGCAAAGGGTAGAGCAGGGGGATTATGTTTAATGTGGAAGAACAATGTGCAAATTGAAGTAGTAAAGTTTAACAAATATTTGATTGCGGTTAAAATTTTGGACCCTGGTGGATATTAGTATTTGGTTGGCTTTTATGGACCACCTTCTACAACCAAGAAGAGAAAGGCTTGGGAGAACCTTTGTGCTTTATTCGAGACATTTCAAGAGCCTTGGATTTACTTCGGAGACTTCAACACTATTTTGGATAGTGAAGAAAAGGATTGGGGAAGAGCTGAGAGCTCAATGTCCCCAAATTTTTTTGAAGGACATTCTTTTTGAATTGGGAGCTATTAATTTGGGGTTCTCTAGAAGTAGATTCACCTGGAGTAAAAAAAGATGGGGAAAGAATGTTTTAAGGGAGAGGCTGGACAAGGGTATATCTAGCATGTCTTGGAGAGTAGTTTTTCCAAAGGCAACCATTCACCATTTGGGTGCCATTAATTCTGATCATTGTCCTATCCTTTTGGACACACAGCCGGCTGATCATTATGTTCCTAGGCCATTTAGATTTGAGGCTGCTTGGACAAGGGATATAAAGTGCTACGGAGTAATTGATGAAGCTTGAAAAGAAGAGGTGGAGGGCTCTAATTTCTCAAAACTATGTAGGAAACAACTAAACACCCAAATGGCTTTAACGAAATGGAACAAAGAAGTGTTTGGTCACTGCCAAAGGAGAATAGACATATTGCTATCCAAAATCCAAGAGATACAAAAAGTGGATTGCACAGAGGAGAACTGTAGAAATGAAGCTCATCTCCAAGCTAGACTAAATGAGTGGCTCTTGAGAAATGAAATACTTTGGAAACAAAAATCTAGAGAAGTTTGGCTCAAGGAGAGGGATAAGAGCTCAAAAATTTTCCATCTATCTACCATCATAAGGAGAAGAAGAAACTCAATAGATGCAGTAAAGAATGACTCTGGGGAATGGATCATAGACAGAATGGAGATTCAAAAGCATTTTGTGGGAAAATTCAAGACCTTATTTAATGAAGAGGAAGTGGACTTTCTAGAAATTTTGGATAATCTACTCACTCTATGAATCATTGAAGAAGAAAATACTGAGTTATGCAGAGTATCAACCTAGTCCGAGATCAAGAAGGAGCTGTTCCAGATGCAAACTCTAAAAGCCCCAGGACCAGATGGCTTTCCAATTTTAGTCTACAAAAAATATTGGACAATTGTGGGAGAGTCTGTCACAAGAGCTGTCACATCATTTTTTCAAGCAGGGAGAATGCCAACTAAGGTAAATAACTCTTTTATTGTTCTTATTTCTAAATCACAAAGCCCTACATCATTTAATCCCTATCCAAAGTAGAAGAACCATTTGATTGGTCCATCTCCTCCATCATTCGAGATGTTGCTGACATGAGTGAATCTTTTGATAATTGTGAGTTTTTCTGGGTTAAGAGGTCTCTAAACTCAGCAGCCCATTCAACTGCTAAATATGCTATTGCTCTTAAAGTAGGTTTTTTGTGTAATGACTGTAACTTGCCTCCCCTTATCTTGAAAGCTTGTGGGCAAGATTTTTGTACCTCCTTTTGTTCTTGTTAATCTAATGAAATGGAAAATTATCAAAAAAATAGTAACATTATGTGCCTCAAGGTTGAGGACACTTCAAATGTTTTATATTTTATCAATCCTCTCTCTCTCTCTCTCTCTCTCACACACACACACACACACACACACACACACACACACATATATATATATATATATATATTATCGTGCTCATAATTAAAAAACCATATTGAGCTCAATTAAAGAAATAATCTATATTAACACAACCAGTGTGGCATAACTTGATCGTTGACTAACTTGGTTATTAGCTGTAAAGTTGAATTTATTCAACTATGTGTTGGTTTTATTCCGTGCCAAATTTGCTTGCAATTCAGTATTTAGAAACCCTGTATATAGGTAGGAATAATCTAAGGGTTGTGTGTGAGAGAGTGTGAAGATTTGATCAAGTTTGTGCAACAAGATTTGTCTCGCGACTAGATCTCACAAGTGATGACTCGCCAAAATGCAGCACACGTGTGAAGCATGCAGGAAGTTGAAGGGTCAAGACAGCTAGATCATTACAGGACAAAAAGTACAATTTGGCCAGTCTGGTAACTAACGACTGGAACTCTGGACTCATCCTAGTCATGAAGTGAGTCGTCAGTGCACCCTGTTTTGCTAAAAACTGACTTTTCACATTTCATCTCATACACTACTATAAATACCCTTATACCCACAAAATGTAGAAAGCTTCCAGAGAAAATTTTGAGAGAGAAACCCTAAAAAAAAATAAGATTGATTCATCCACAATCTTATACATTTGATTCACCAAATTCCTCTACTCTCACCCTCTCCATTGTCATACCCATGAGAGAATTAGAAACCAAATCCTTACCACACCAAATTCATAGTAGTGAGAAGGTTCTTGGTGTGTGGGAAGCAGTTCAGGAGAGAACCAATTCATATTGGTTGATGCAATGGGCTAATTGCGGGATCCAGTAAGCTAGAGAAGACACGGTTCGACGTAACCTTGTTGGAGCAAGAAATTTGGAGGGCTTAGGTGCGTCAGGTAGATTAGGCTTGGAGGGTCTATTGCTATTCATATATCCCAACTGATTTTCTAGTAGATCATTTACCGCTTGGAGGGCGGCGGAGAGGTTTTTCACCAAGTTCTTCGGTTTTCTCTTCGATAACACGTGCTAGTGTTATCTTGTGTTTGCATCTCTCTTTTCCTTACTCTTTGCTTTTAATTGCTGCTAAGTTATGATTAAAATATGGCTTAGAGTAGTTAATAATTTGGGTATTGCTTATATTTCATAATCCGCACATATATTATTTGAATATAAGCTTGCTTAGGAAAATTTGTATTTTGGGGTTCTAAACATTTACGAGTGTTTTATACACTAAGTGAGTTTTCATGAGCTAATCCCACAAATTTAGCCATAACTTTTGTTACAATTCTCTTATATCACACTATAACGGGTTGTCTGTCACTTTCATATTGTTCCACTACTTTTTCTCTACCAATTACCATCAACCATGTGAAAAAGTTGTGGTAAAAGTCATAAATTTGTTTGTAGAGATATATTTTTTGCAAATATAAACCAAATTGGCAAATTCAGCATCACACCACCGGGCTCCAACCTCGAATTCACATGCATGATTGACTTGTTACAATATTACTCTAATTTTATATCCTGTTAAATGCCAATCCCCAAAAAATTATATTTATCCATTGTTTATGAGACTAGCAACTAGAGGTAGTAACTAAGAAATTATATTTCGTTTCACATTCAATAGTGTCTATATTCTTGTTCTCAAAATTAAATTAAATTAAAAAATTATTATTATAAAAAAAAACTGTGTCTATACTCATTCACGTTATGTCCTGAAGAGGATAAAATTAAGATAGACGGTCAGATTTTATAGAAACAACCATGGACGATTACACTGGGTTGACGGATAAAAAGAGGAGGCAACGACGACACGCGTAGTAAGTGGACGGATTACCCTTGTTGGACGGATAGGGAGGTAGACGGATACGAAGTGGACAGTGGCAATGTCACGTGACGCCCACATGGTTTAATTGGTCCTTAAGGAACTTCAAATGGAAATGACTTGTACTCCACGATTAGCCTTAGTTAATAGAATCTCTATATGGAAAGGAGCCCATAAATACACGCATTTATGAGGATCTTCTCTGCAAGGAAATATTCCTCTTTGCCAAGAAACCAAGGTCAGTTCTACACTACTATAAAAACCCAACCCTCAGAGACCAAGGTACGCATAATTCACCCCAGCTCTAGCACTCTAGAGTTGTAAAAATTTTCTGACTTGACCTTCGGAAGGTATTTGGCTGGTACCACACCAGTACTATTCGTAGGGTTTTTTTCTCTTTGTGTTGTGCAGGTTTTATTGAGGGCACGTGAGGATTGTGTGACTTACTGACGATTTTCGGCATCATCAGTTGGCGCCATCTGTGGGGAGCTAGGTAAGCCATAATACTACTTCCCGGACAAAAAGTTGCATGGTGTTTACTCACTCGATGACAACCACCACTAACAACCATGGAGACGAGCCCCGTACCGCAGCCCTTGAGAGATAGGTTCATACGCTCGCCGCGGCCGTTGCACGCCTCACCAAGCAAAATCATGACTTAGAAGAGCGGCTACGCCAAAGGGATGCCAAGCCCTAAAATCAAGAGGAGGAGCAGAAGGGCGATAGCCTTCAACATGCTAACGGTAGGCAGAATAGGGAAGGGCCAGAAGGCAGCAACACCATGAGTAGGCCGACAACCATAAATATTGCCCCCCCAAACCTGGTTGCAGATATGCAGATGATGAAGGAATAAATGGACATGATGATGAACGCCCTCAAAGGACGGGTATCAAGTGATCTCGATGAACTGGTGCACTGGATGGATTCACCCTTCACTGTACCCATTACTTCGTTCCCTCTCCTGCCGAAGTTCCGTATGCTGCAAGTAGAAGCCTACGACAGGTCGAGGGATCCTTTGGACCACTTGAAGACGTTCAAGACCCTCATGCACCTACAAGGTGTAGCAGATGAGATCATGTGCCGAAATTTTCCAACCACATTTAGAGGCCCTGCAAGAGTATGGTTTAGCAGGTTGACGCCAAACTCCATCGATACCTTCAAGGAGTTGAGCGCACAGTTTGCCTCGCACTTTATCGGGGGACACAGGTACAAGAAGTCAACGGCGTGCCTAATGAATATCAAGCAACTAGAGGATGAGACACTAAGATCTTACATCACCCATTTCAACAAGGAGGCCCTCTTGATTGATGAAGCTGATGACAAGATACTCATAGCTACATTCACCAATAGACTACGAAAGGGGAAGTTTTTGTTTTCCCTATATAATAACAACCTGAAAACCATGTTAGATGTACTTTACAAGGCTACCAAATACATGAACGTGGAAGACACATTGCTTACGCGAGAGGAGAAGCCCAGGAAGAGAGAAAGATAGGAAGAAACACGACAGAAAAAAGGACGGAAGGCCACAAGGACAGAAGACGGGCGAGAGGATAGACGCTCCAAACCCCCCACTGGAAGATTCGCAAATTTCACCCCACTGAATGTCCCAATTGATCAGGTACTTATGCAGATCAAAAATGAAGGATTCTTGACGTTTCCTAGCAAGTTGAAAGGTGACCCCAACAAGAGGTCCAGAGACAAGTATTGTCGCTTGCATTGAGACCATGGCCATGATACGCTCGACTGCTACGATTTGAAGCAGTAGATAAAAGCCCAGATCAGACAAGGAAAATTGCAAAAGTTCAATAGCAAAGATAGAACGGACCAACAGCAAGAGCAAGGCCCCCGGAGGGAAAACGAGCGTCCTAAGCCACCTATAGGAGACATAGGGTCCGTTTGGTTGGAAGGATGAAAAAGTGGAAGGATAGAAAATAGAGGGGGGATGGAAAAGTGGGATGATAGAAAATTTTTTAGTTTTCCTCAGTTGTGTTTGGTTAAGAGGGTGGAAAAGTAGAGGGATAGAAAACTTTTTGGTTTGGTTGAAAATAAGGTTTGTATAAATTTACCATCATGTCCCTCTTAAATAAAAGAAAAGGTAATACATTATACTTTAAAAAAATTGTATATAGATGAAAGTGGACATTTCAAAAAAATAGCATAAGAAATCATCCAAAAGTGTTTTCTTAAAAAATAAAAAAGAATTAATAGAAAAAAAAAAAAAAAAAAAAAAAGAACCCACCACCTGACCAAACAAAACAAAAAAAAAAAAAAAAAAAAAAAAGACAGACACATTGACGTTAAAAAAAAAACCAAAAAATGGGGGTAGTTTTGTCAAAAAAAATTTCTCACTTTTCACTCCAATTTGGAGAGATTGTATTTTGAAGGGGGAGGAGAGAAAACTTGTGGGCTCCACCACTTTTCTCTCCCCCTCCCCCTCTCCCTCTCAACCAAACAGTGGAAAATGTCATTTTTCACCCTATTTTCCTCTCTTTATTTTCATCCCAACCAAACACACCCATAAGGATGATCGTGGGGGGAACCACGACTTCCTTTCAACCAAGAAGGCGCAAGACCTACCTCTGGATGGTTCAGAACATCCAGCTGACGGGTTTGGTTCCGAAGATGGCACGCATCGATAACCCAGTAATCGGGTTCACAGAGGAGGACACTCAACGTATCTATCATCAGCACGATGATGCGCTTGTGTTGAGCATATGGATTGGTGACTACAACACCCACAGGGTCTTGGTGGACAACGGCAGCTCCACCGATATACTCTACTACCCAGCCTTCCAGCAAATGAGGATTGGAAGAGAACGGTTGATTCCAATTGATGTACCACTTGTTGGATTTAGAGGAACAAGAGTGTACCCACTCAGCGTGGTCACCTTGCCTGTCACCGTCGGCGATTACCCTGCATAAAGAAGTAACAACTCTTCCAGTTCCTATTAAAGTCTGGAGTGTCGCACACCAGCCTAAGTATAGGCTTTCTTGGTAGGAAGTTATACATACCTTTAGACTAGGTGATCTCTGATGAACGGTAACAATTGAAAAACTCCTCCAATGTCATCTTTCACTCCCCGTCACTTAAGACTCCATATAGAACTTCAACACCAAGGAAGACCCTCGAAGCATTTGGAGAGATCTGGGTGACGGCAACTCTGAGGTACTGAAAAAGCTGACGGTGAAGAGCACTTAGTGGAAACCGAAGTCCCACTGTAAACATTTTCTCATATACACCGACATCCTTGACCCCATCATAGTAACATTTTTCAAACTTGCGAGGTAGACGAATGGGTATGTTGGCGGGGATCTAATACCTCTCCCTAAGGGTTTCGAAATGTCTTTGCTTGACGGATGAATTAAAATCATTCATAGTCCACAATGGAAGGAGGATGAACTCCCTAAGGCCATCTGGACCTACAACAGACTGGATGAGAGGATCAACGTAGATGACGTTGGAACTATTTGAATCGCCACATGAACCTCCCTCTAATCCGACCACGTTCACAGCATTATCCTCCTCCGAAGAAGAATTGGCAGACGGATCCTTTTCATCATAAGATGTGTCGGGGTCATCATGACCAGATAGGTACACCTCATCGTAGCCCGCTCCTTCACGGACCCATGATTGACCACTCGACGCCTCACTAGACATTTGTCACTTACACATGACAGGTAAACCCCTAAGACTCTCTACAGGTCTATGAAGACGATGGGCTAACAATATTTAAACTAAAAGATGAAATTAAAAAATATGTAAAAGGCAACAGATGCTAACTAGTTGATAGTTCGAAGAAGAAACAGACACAACATAGCTAACGAATAAAACTGGTGAACGGTCACCAAGAAGCGACAGAAAAGGCAAAGCTGAAATACAAAGCAAACGGTATCGCTCTAGCTTTGAAAATTTATGAAAATTAAAACTAAGAAGGGCAAGCAACAAATATATATAGAGGGAATGGCACGGAAGACAAAGGGACACTTCGGTACGAGCAATTAACCACTAGGAGCATGCCACATGCCCCTACTGCATTAATGGCACCAGGCTAGCCTCTCAAATCAGGACACATTTCCTAAAAAAGTTGTGTTAAACCGTCGCTCTACGGGTCCGTCTCTGAAACATGGCGACGGACCTATAGAGTGAGGGGGCAGTTGAAGAAGATAAAATTAAGATAGATGTTAGATTTTACAGAAACAACCATGAGCGACTACACTGGGTTGACAGACAAAAAAGAGGAGGCAACACAACGACACGCATAGTAAGTGGACGAATTACCCTTGTTGGACGGACAGGGAGGTAGACGGATACAAAATGGACTGGTGGCAATGCCACATGACACCCACATGGTTTAATTGGTCCTCAAGGAACTTCAAATGGAAATGACTTGTGCTCCACGATTAGCCCTAATCAACAGAATCTCTATATGGAAAGAAGCTCGTTGTTGAGAACTCTTTTTTCGGCCAACGTGGCACTACTTCATTCGCAACCCATGCCACATCAACATATGAATTGGGCTCATATAATGAATCAAAGCTCACGGCCCATATCACCTCTCTTACACTCATGGCAAGTGACTTCTTCAACAAGAGCCCATATTTACACAAAATCACAACAAAACCCGAGGTACGTCATCTCATCTTCGGCTTATAATCCAAGCTCATAAGTCTCTTCGGGAAAATTTTGGGAGTCGTGGTTTGGAGGGCCAAGAGATATGTTCAGTAAAGCTCCAGCAATTTAAAGTTGATAAAAGAAACATATTGCTTGGTGTGTCTTCTTCAACTCCCTAAACTCTGACGAGTCCGTGTGTGGCGGCTAACATATGGTAAGCATATCTTATTATATAGCACTTAAAATGGTTAAATTTCCTCGTTGCCCTTTTCCTAAAACTTAATGTTCATCATATGACAAATACTTAATATCCCCAGCCATCTTACAGTTGGGAAAATAACTGTCCATTCAATCCCCAGCTGTTGCTATACAAATTTAGAAACTTCATTATATTATTCTACATAAATTTCATTACTGCTTTCAGCTAAAATCCAACTCAAACACATGGCCGAATTTGATTGGCTATCTTTAATTTCCAACTATATGCAAAATATTCATTATATCTCTCATACCCAGCTGCTGTCTACCATAGTCAGACCATATATTTCTCTGCCAGCTGTTAGGACAGAGCATTTAATACCCTTTTTGCTTACCAAGATTATGTCACAACATAATGAGACCTTGACTAAACCTCTAAACCGTCATTCACTTTCAACCAATGCTTCTATTACTTGCTAGAAATGTATTGTAATGGAACCTTGCACCAAAAACACAAACACCCAAAAGGGGAAACATTTCCAGCAGAACTCCAGCAGTATATTCAGCACTTGACACTTGGCTAGGAGTGATATCAGCAGCCATTTAATGCTGAAATCTCAGCTGCCAGCTGCTATACCCAAAATAGCAAGATACCCTTGAAAGAGATCTTACCATTTTCAACCAAAACCATAAAGTAGATGCTGAGTGACCTCTCCAACACTTTGAAATCACCATGCTGACCTCTTTTGCTTCTGCCCAAAGTGACAGCTGTCTCATGATAGCTGTCACAGCTTTTCCTAACAGCTGAGACAGCTTTTTTAGGACAGATGTAACAGCTAACCCAGCAGCCTTAACATTACTATTTTTTTCACATTTGGCTAAAACCAAAACCAACTAAACTGACCATATTTTTCTTGCCAAAATACCTTCCTTTTCTACTATTTTTTTCCCAACAGCTCTTACCTAAAATAGCAAGAATACCTTGAAGCTAAACTTACCATTTTTACCCAAATCTTAAGATGAATTTTCTGAAAATTCATTGCTATTTGGGACAGATTTTGGTTAAGATTATTTGCTAAAATACCCCCTTAAACTCAGCTAAATAGGACCCCTCGTCAACACCTCAAGGAGAGGACACCAAGGGAGAAGAACTCTTTCACAAACCTCTCTATTCTCTCTCCCTAAGCTCTAAATAAAGTTCTGAGTTTTTAGTTTCAAAATCAAGAACTAAACTCTTCAGCCCTTAGCTCATAAATACCTTCGTAAACCCTCATCCATCCTCCAGCAGAAAATTCCAACAGTACATACTAGCAGAAAAGCCCAGCAGTAAATTCCAGCAGCATTGTTAAACACATTGCAGCACTATTTCCACTCTTATATTCATTCTCTCACTCTTCATACTCAAAAAATAGACCTATCTTACTGCTCTCATCTCCAAATACTTAAACACATCTTCATACTCTTCTCTTACAAAATCTTTCCTCTTGGAAAGCAATCTCTACAACTCCTCCAACGGTTGTAATCTCATATTTTTACTATCTTTAACTACCATATCTCTCATACTTCCATATATCATACATATTGCAAATACTACATCCCACAAAACATCTTTCTCTCCACTTCTCTTACACAATCTCATACACATTTACTACACCATTACATATAACACACTACACTCATCTAAACTCCACTCTCATACTCTCTCACTCTAAAGTTCTACTGTTTTGCTGCTCATAAACACATATCAATACTCTTTTTATCTCTCTTATAAAAGTCCTTCTCATAGAAGGCATAAACTTTTATTACTAAAGTTCTTCTCCTAGAAGGCACCAAGATCTCACATCAAAGCCCTTCTCATGGAAGGCAAAATCCATCTTACATAAAGCCCTTCTCTTAGAAGGCACAAATACTTCATACAAAAGCCCTTCTCATGGAAGGCAACACTATTCATAAATTCACAATAACTAAAAGAGCATTGTCAAGGGAAAAACTCATTTAAGTGCATGATAAGACGAGCAAGCTTAACCAACCCCTACACACAGCTGGGTACACTCTCTCTCCTTCCAGTTGCATCTATTTTTCCCTCTCAATCTTGAAGTTATCATGGCAAACTGCCTCTCTACCGTTGGGGTCACTCTGCTGGGATATCATCAACTAACAGAAGCTGTACAGCTGGGCTACAAACCATCCAAAGATAAGTGATTTTGCTTCCTTATCTTTAAATTTACATTATTGAGTACATGATTACTTCACATTTAAATACATGTTACTTTATTCCAACTACTATTACAACTATTAACAAGCCTTAAACTCATTTAAATGCATGATAAGAGAGGCAAGTTTAACTAGCCTCTACCGCTGGCAATCTGCTAGAATCTTATCAGCTCACTAATGCTACACAGCTGGGCTACAAACCATATGAAGATAAGTGACTTTGCTTACTTATCTTTAAATTTACATCATTGAGTACATGATTACTTTACTTCTAAATAAATACTACTTTATTTCAACTACTATTATAACTACTGATCAAACCTATTATATCAAATACATATTACATATTTATTCGACCATTATCATGATTCTTAGACTTTGCCTTTAATGGTTTGTTGGCTTAAAAGTACACCGGTAGCCATTGGACCACATGGCCTAATGTTGAGTTCCAGGACGCAACTCCCCAAAAAGAACACGGGCCTAGCAAGGTCACTAATCTATCGGATAACACGTGACCGAGCAATTGAAAAAGGCTCCTGAACACCCGTAAAATACGCGCATTTATGAGGATCTTCTTTGTAAGGAAATATTCCTCTTTGCCAAGAAACTAAGGTCAGTTCTACACAACTATAAAAACCCAAAACCTTCAGAGACCAAGGTACACATAATTCACTCCAACTCTGGCACTCTAGGGTTGTAATAATTTTCTGACTTAACCTTTAGAGGGTATTTGACCAGTACCACACCGGTACTCTTCGTAGGGTTTTCTTCTCTTCGTGTTGTGCAGGTCTTATCTAGGGATGTGAAGACTATGTAACTTACTGACGATTTTCGACATTATCATGTCCAATCCTACATTTATAGAGATACATAAATAGAAATGTATAAAAGTGTGAACATTATATGAAATATTACCTATTAATAAATGTGAAACAATAATTACTCTAATTTATATAATTATATTGAACATTTGAGGTGCCCACACTAAAATTTATATGTGGTTAAGTAATTAAGACGACTTTTTAGTGGAAACCAATTGAAAATCGTCCTGTTATAAGTTGGAGAGTCTACAGGATTCCTTCAGTTGGCAAATATATGAAAACTAGTCTGCCCACTAGTGCTTCGCATATGTTTATAGACTTTTCTTTGGCCAAAAAAAATCATGGACTTTCCTTTAAAAATGTTGACGAGTTTTAACTTTATAGTACGGGGTTTGACTTTATAGTGAGAACTCTTCTAATTCAATTTATATTAGAGGAGCAATGCTACTTGCACAAAAAATTTGACAACATTTTGCATATTAGTTGAATTGGCAAATTTTTATGGTTTCATATCTAAATTTATCACTGTCATCACTTTTTTACCTAACATTAACAATTTGTTACATCAATAAGTGTCAAATTTGTTTTCAATTTTTTTTGGTATCCATAGATTTTCTCATATTAGAAATACCCTAGGACTTCAATTTCCATTTGAGTGCATTGTAACCCTTAAGGAGATTCAATTTTATCACTAAATAAATTTCATAGAATCTTCTCCTTCATTTTTTGGTGAATTCCAAAATTCTTCTTGTGAATTCTAGGAACCTCTTTTGGATTCAAAGATTGTAATTTTGAAGCAAACTTGTTTTGTTTCTTGTGGCTTCCACCTACATCACTAACCCATCTCTATTTACAGGGACAAGAACCTTTGAAGGAAGAGATGAGATAAAGACGTGTCCATGATCCAGTGGCGTAGCCATTAATTATTTTCAGGGAGAGCCAAGCCTTGAGCTAAAATATAATCTCAAGTTTTAAACTCTTTTTGGTTCAAACCTCACTTCTACCACATCTATTGACCCAAAAAAAAACCATATTTAACAGGCACTTAATATAAATACTCAAACCCTTATTATCATATATAAATATCAAATAAACAATACATATTATAAAATAACCCTTGTGATGAAGATTCAAAACTAAATATAAAACAAAAGTGCAAGCTCTAAAACAAAAACAAGAAAAAACAGATACAAAAACAAAAAAAACCCAGTTACAAAACATATACACGACTTCAGTCTACAAAACAAATAGCAATGTTTAATGTTTATTTAATTAATTTTTCTAAACCAAAACAGTAGCACTAATATCAAGGATAATGGTGTTTTGGAATGCATATTTGAGGGGGATGCTGAGGTGATTATAAAAGTCATCCTATCCTCGGATTCATCTCATCTTAAACCAATCCTGTTTTAGTGTTTTATGAAGTTCAAACGAACATGTTAAACTCAAAACATAAAAATAGAGAAAGAGAGAGAGAGAGATGATAAACTGATGACTGATATGGAGGGAGCAGCCAGCACCAGTCATTTAGTGGAGGCTGGAAGCACAAGGGGTTTTTTTTTTCCTAATCAGATCTGGGTTTTTCAACAAACCGTAGATAAATAGATATTAAAGCTTTTTTTATAGTTTTCTTTTTTAGTTGATAATGTTGCTAATATGGGATTTGTTAAAGTTTTTTTTATCTCTATTTGGAGGGGTTATCGGCTATGAATGGGCTATTTTCTTGAGTTATCTTAATCATTTCTTAAAAACCCAGCTCTATATTTGAGGAGGTTGGAGGCCCAAATGAATTTTAAGAGAAAAGTTATAAGACCGGGGGGCCAAGAAGTGTATTTACAGGTAATTCATAATAATCTTTAGTTTTAGTAGTACTATTAGATGGAATTTTGAAAAGCCATGGGGGCCCCTTAGCTCCGCCCCTGTGTCCATCTAAATTACAAATACCAACCTAAAAGGAAATATTGTGAGACTTTACATCCCTGTTGACAACAAATGAAATCCTAGCATGTAAGCTAGAGAGTTTAAAGTGGACTTCAACTCAGAGAAAAAAGAAAGATTCAAGAACTAGGGTGGGGTGGAATGTATATACAACAGAGCCTTGGTAACACATTTGGAATCTCCTTCAAAGAGAACAAAGGGAAGCTTATGAAAAATTGACAGTTTGATAGCCTGAAAGTTTAGTTAGGGAGTGAGACTTGGCAAAGATTATACGATTACGTATTCTCCTAATGTTATTAAAGATTATGAGTTTATATTTAATTACCAGTCTCCATTCTGCCAAAAAAATAAATAAATAAATAGAAATTGCTAGAGCCACATAATGCAATAGTTAGCATATGAAATCGAGGTACTTTCTCCTATATAACATAATAATAAGTATCGAACTATTAATAATTACCCATTAAATAGTATCCATCCATTCTATTTTGTTTGTCCTATTTGAAAAGTCAAACTTTTTAAGAGAACATCATTTATTATCTTGTCTGTCTTATAAAAATATATAAATTTACAAAACTACCCTTAAATAAATTTATCAATTTTTAAAAAAAAAATAGTTATTCTTAATGAGGTAACTAAAAAAGTGTCCTAATTAGATTAATTTTTTAAATATTTGTTAGTTTTCTTTTCAAATAGTTTTGAAAATAAAGTAGGAGTATAATAGGAATATTAGTAAATTAATTAATTTTATTTTTAGAAATAGGACAACATTTTGGGACATCCCAAAATGGAATAGAAGATAAACAAACTAGGACGGAGGGAGTATTAAATAGGATTCCTATCTTCTAAATGATGACAATGACGTCGCTTCTTTTATCTTGTAATAAGCTTCTTCTTCTTTTAATCAAAGAAGGGCATAAACACGTCATTTGATTTGAGCTATGCATGTTGATGAGTTAGAAATTTATGATCGTCATTAACCAAGAGAAGACGTTATGCATTTATTACGCTCCTTGATGACAAAGTATAACGGACGGAGTAACGCTCACAGAGTGAGCTGTAAACTTCAGACAAAGATTTTGTAACGCACTAGTCGTTGAGCATAAATACAGCAATTCATTACCCATTAATGAGGCACACAACTATAAAAAGAGAAGGCAACAGAAGTTAAACGTACACAAAAATGCTCTACGAAAATCACTCTCCAGTCAATTCTCTCTAAAATCTTTCTCCCTTACTGACTTAAGCATCGGAGGTGGTTTGGCTAACGCCACATTGACGTGTTACTTTTCCACCCAGTTCATTTTGCAGGTTTTCCTCCAACAGAGACAACCCCAACCACAACTTCGTCCATCCACTACGACGAAGAGCTCAACTGCTGATTTTTTGCATCATCAATTTGGCATTGTCTGTGGGAAATGCTAATCATTCAAACCATCTTTCCTAATGACAAAAGAGTTCCTTAAGTACAAGATAGAGACAAAAGCTGTGCAACAGCAATAAATTCAAGCCCTCCTAAGTAATGTGGAAGAGCTGACTCGCCAGAATGAAGAGTTGCAAAAGACAATGGAATCCCAAAATGCAGAACGTCAGCGAACAGTTGAAAACCAAAATGAAGAAGAACAACTCAGAAGACTTGAAGGGCACAACAATGAATAAGAATCAAACTCCCAAGCCAACAGGCAAGACGGAACCTCAGGGGAAGATTCCTTCAGGATAGAAAATGAGCTTCGCAACATGAGAAAGGAGATGGATGAATTAAGAAGTGCCATGAAGGATAAATGTGGGGAAAATTTGGATGGGATGATTCGAAAGACAGACTCATAATTCACCACTGAAGTACTAAATCGTCCCCTCCCACCGAAATTCCGTCTCCCACAGCTGGAATCATATGACGGAACCAAGGATCCCTTGGATCACATTGAATCATTCAAGACATTGATGCTATTGTAGATGACCCCAGACAAAGGTGATGTATAGGGCATTCCTAACGACACTGAAATGAGTAGTCAGAGTATGGTTTAGCAAGATACCCCCAGGAACTATTGCAAATTTTGAACAACTCAGCAAAAGTTTTTTTCATCATTTCATTGGGGGGCAAAGACACAAGAAGCCAACCATTCATCTTCTCAACATTCAACAGGCAGAAGGAGAATCACTAAGACAGTACACAACCCGATTCAATAAGAAACTAATGCAAGTAGACGAAGCTAAAGATCAAGTAATCCTAACAACTTTCCAAGCAGGGTTGCTACTCGAGGATTTTACTTCTTAATCACCAAAATCCCACCAAAAATGGTCGCGAAATTGCTTTGAAAAGCTCAGAAGTACATAAATGCAGAAGACGCGGTGCTTGCAAAAGAAATGAAAGGAAAAAGGAAGAGAGAGAAAGGAACAAGCAGCAATCGCGATAAGAAGAAGGAGACACGAAGTGTTGGGCAGACCACAAGAAAAAAGAAGGAACTTTCAGTTAGGAGGCCAAAGCTCACTAACTTCACTCCTTTAATAATGCCAATTGAGCAAGTCTTGATGTAGATAAAGGAAAATCCCTCCCTGCAATGACCGAAGCCAATCAATGCTCCAGCAAAAAGAAAAGACAAAAACGAGTAATGTAGATTCCACCAGGACCACGAGCATTGCACCGACGAGTGTAGACATTTGAAAGACCAGGTGGAGACTTTAATCAGGCAAGGGAAGTTACAGAAGTATGTTAGGAAAGCGAAGCCCTACAGATACCAATGGAAGGGCGATAAAGACAAAGATCGAGAAGCAAGAGATAGCAAACCTCCTACAGGAGAGATAAAGACGATCTTAGGAGGATTGATGGCTGGCGAAATACTAAAGTCCTTGAAAAAAGCCAATGAGAAAGAAATAAATAGTGTCCATTCATGACTCCCTCCAGTGAAGATGCCAAGGAATGACGAACCTGATATCGTCTTCTCAAAGAGAGACAGCTGCGGCATTAAACAACCCCATGACGATCCATTGGTAATCATGGTCAGAGTAGAAGAATTCAACATCCACCGGGTACTTATTGACAATGGAAGCTCAGCAGATATCATATACTTACCTGTGTTTTAGCAAATGAAACTGGACAAGAGAAGAATCAAGCATTTCACCTCTCCTCTGGTGAGCTTCACTGGGGATAGAATCATCCCTAGGGGCATCGTCACTCTAATCATGATTGCAAGCACTTACCAAGCACTAATCACCAAGGAAATTGATTTTCTCATAGTTGGCTGCCCTTCAACATACAATATCATCTTAGGAAGACCTGCACTCAACAGGCTAAGAGCAGCAACGCCAAAATATTACTTGAAGGTGAAATTTCCAATAGCCCATAAGATATGAGAAATCAGAGGAGATCAAGTTTCGGCAAGAGAGTGCTACCAAGCTGCCTTAACATCTGGGGAGAACCACACATAGGTGATCAATGAACCAGAGCCCATCTTCGAACCATCAGAAACACCACAAGAAGTTGAGGTCACCCTAGGAGATTCGTCAAAGGTATTAAAGATAGGATTAGCATTCCCAACTCTGAAGAAAGAGAAGATGATTTCCCTCTTAAGGGCAAACCAAGATGTTTTCACCTGGAAACATGAGGATATGCTTGGAATTGATAGGAAGATCATACAACATCGTCCCAATGTCAACCTAGAGTGCAAACCTGTACAGCAGAAGCAGAGAATATTTACACTAGAGCACAACAAAGCAGTAACTGAAGAAGTAGAGAAGCTACTAGAAGCTGGTTTCATTAGGGAAGTCTTCTACCTAGATTGACTAGCAAACGTGGTAATGGTAAAAAAGACCAATGGCAAATGGAGGATGTGCGTTGATTTCATAAACTTGAACAAAGTCTGCCTAAAGGATAGTTTTCCCTTGCCAAGGATTGATTAACTGGTAGACTCAACTGCTGGACACTAGCTCTTAAGTTTCATGGTTGCATTTTCTGGATACAACCAGATCCTCATGGACGAAGAAGATCAAGAAAATACCTCGTTCATCACCAACCAAGGGTTGTACTGCTACAAAGTTATGCCTTTTGGATTGAAGAACGTAGGAGCCACATACTAAAGATTGGTGAACCGTTTGTTCTCTCATCAAATTGGAAGGAATGTGGAAGTATACGTAGACGATATGCTAGTGAAAGTAAGGACGAAGCCAACCATTTGGACGATCTGAAAGAAACCTTCAGCACACTACGTAAGTACAATATGAAATTAAACCCCACAAAGTGTGTTTTTTACTGTTGCTTCAGGAACATTCTTGGGATTCATGGTGTCCCAACAAGGCATAAAGGCAACTCCAAAAAAAGTAAATGCAATAATTGAGGTCAAATCACCAAAAATAGTGAAGGTGGTTTAGAGCTTGACAAGAAAGGTATTAAAGATAGGATCAGCACTCCCGACTCTGAAGAAAGAGAAGATGATTTCCCTCTTGAAGGAAAACCAAGATGTTTTCACCTGGAAACATAAGAATATGCCTGGAATTGATAGGAAGATCATACAACATCGTCTCAACGTCAACCCAAAGTGCAAACCTGTACAGCAAAAGCAGATAATATTTACACCAAAGCGCAACAAAGCAGTAACTGAAGAAGTAGAGAAGCTACTAGAAGTTGGTATCATCAAGGAAGTCTTCTACCCAGATTGACTAGCAAACGTGGTAATGATAAAAAAGAGCAATGGCAAATGAAGGATGTGCGTTGATTTCACAGACCTAAACAAAGCCTACCCAAAGGATAGCTTCCCCTTGCGAAGGATTGATCAACTGGTAGACTCAACTGCTGGACACAAGCTCTTAAGTTTCATGGACGCATTTTATGGATACAACCAGATCCTCATGGACGAAGAAGATCAAGAGAAGACCTCATTCGACACCAGCCAAGGGTTGTATTGCTACAAAGTTATGCCTTTTGTATTGAAGAACGCAGGAGCCACATATCAAAGATTGGTGAACCGCATGTTCTCTCACCAAATTGGAAGGAATGTGAAAGTATATGTAGAAAATATGCTGGTGAAAAGCAGGGATGAAGCCAACCATTTGGACGATCTGAAAGAAACCTTCAGCACACTACGTAAGTACAATATGAAATTAAACCCTGCAAAGTCTGTTTTTGCTGTTGCTTCGGGGAAATTCTTGGGATTCATGGTGTCCCAATGAGGCATAAAGGCAAATCCAGACAAAGTAAATGCAATAATTGAGGTCAAATCACCAAAAACAATGAAGGTGGTTTAGAGCTTGACAGGAAAGGTCACAACTCTAAACAAATTCTTCTCCAGGGCAAATGACAAGTGCATGCCATTCTTAGTGAACTGACGAATGTGAAGAAGCCCTTGCAAAATTAAAAGAGTACTTGACGAAGCCACCATTGCTAAGTCCCTCGGTGATGGGAGAAAATCTATACCTCTATTTAGCAGTGTATAACACCGCAGTAAGTTCGGTACTGATCAGAGAAGAAAAAAATGTCCAGAAGCCAGTCTACTAAACCAATTCAGCATTCCAGGGAGTAGAGGCAAATTACCCAAGGATGGAAAAGATAGCTTTTGCATTGGTGGTCATTTCCAGGAAACTCCATCCTTACTTCCAAGCATACTCCATCATTGTCATGACAGGTCAACCAATAAGAAAAATGATGAACAAGATAGATGCAGCAAGATGACTCATTCAATGGACAGTTGAACTGGGCCAATTAGATATCGAATATCGGCCTCGAACAGCAATCAAAGCCCAAGTACTGGCAGACTTCATCGCAGAATTCACCTACCCTTACAAGGAAGAAGAACTCCCCATGGAAACATAGAGGGTCCAAACAGATGGATATGAAACGAAGAAAGTAGGAGGGGCAAGAGTAGTGCTTATATGCTCATATCTCCTAAAAAAGAAATATTGAAGTATGCAATTAGACTACAATTCTCAACAACGAATAATGAGGTTGCGTATGAAGCATTGCTAACAGGATTAAGTCTAGCAAAAGCTCTCAGAGCAAAGAATCTTATCATCCAAGCTGATTCTCAGCTCATAATTGGACAGGCGAAGGGAGACTATGAAGCCAAAGAAGAGAGAATGCAAAAGTACCTGAAGATCGTCCAATAACTCTCGCAGCACTTTAACAGCCTAGACTTTGTGCAAATCCCTTAAGCCAAAAATGCAGAAATTGAATTCCTAGCAAGATTGGCCTCATCAGATGACTATAATGCGCTCTCCGAATCATGTATAGAGATAAGGGGCAACCAAGTACAGAAGGTGAGCAGATTCTAAAGATAAAAGAACAAGACAAGTAGATGACTCCCATCTTCCGTTATTTGAAAGAAGGATGGCTCCCAGAAGATAAAACAGAAGCAAGGAAGATACAGATCAGAGCAGCCCACTTCGTCATTATTGACGATATACTGTACAAACAAGGTTGTTCACTCCCATACTTAAGATGTGCTGACTTAGAAGAAGTAGATTATATGCTCCGCGAGATACACAAAGGAATTTGTGGAAATCATGCTAGAGCAAGGTCTTTAGCAGGAAAAGCACTCAGAGCAGGATACTACTGGTCGACTTTACAGAAGGACACACACGATCTCGTCAGAGCATGCGATAAGGGTCAACGCTTTGCAAATGTCTAGACGTGACCAGGAGAGACGATGACACCCATATCCTCACCATGGCCCTCGCCCAATGGGGAATTGACATTATGGGCCCACTCCCTTTAGGGAAGAAGCAACTCAGATTTCTAATTGTTGCAATTGATTACTTCACGAAATGGGTAGAAGCAGAACTAGTAGCAACGATAACAGAGGCTAAAATCACCAACTTTGTGTGGAAGAACATCATTAACTGGTTTGGAGTCCTACACATCATAATATCGGACAATAGAAAGTAGTTTGACAATCCCAAATTTCAAAAATTTTGCCGAGACTTAGGAATCAAGAACCACTACTCTTCTTCAAGACACCCTTAAGCTAATGGTCAAACAAAAGTGACAAACAGAAGCCTGCTCAAAATTATCAAAACTCAGCTTGAGGGGGCAAAGGGGGCATAGTCTGAAGAACTACCAAATGTCCTTTGGGCATATAGGATGACCACAAGAGTTCCAACAGGAGAAACGCCATTCAGACTGACATTTGGCACTGAAGCCGTCATACTAGTGGAAGTGGGACTGACGAGCCTCCAAGTCAAAACTTATGAAGGTCAGAAGAACCAGTAGGATCTTAACAGCAACTTAGATCTAATTGATGAAGTCAGAAAGGAGCCATGAAGCGAATGGCCAAACACAAGGAAGAAATGGCCAAATACTACGACAGAAAAAGTCAAAGTAAGAAGGTTCAACACAGGAGACCTCGTCCTCAGGAAGATATCACAGGCAACAAAGGACTCATCCAAAGGAAAACTGGGACCAGCCTGGGAAGGCCCCTCATGTATTTATTTTGTAAGCAACGTTCTTCTTGGGGTGATAGACAAAACACCCGTTGCTCGGCTTTTGCTAAAAGTCTGAGATTTCTTAATATGGTGATGACTTTTGTTCTACATCCTCTGTCTCACTATAACTCTATCATAGAGCCCTGTGCTCAATTTTTGTTTTTCCTCTTACAACATATTTCTATTAACTTCCCCTCTCACTTTATTCTATCCCTCATATATGTCTATAGGGATACGGCAACCCATAATAAGCTCATTTTTCCTTTGACTATCACGCGAATCATTCGCCATTTTTCTGTCACTTATCCCGCATCGAACCACTTTTCTGTCATATGTGCTATAAACGCTGCTACCGTTAAATGGAGCGAGGCGTAGCTTCGACCAAGGCAAACCAGGACGGTGATTCCTCTGGCTTCTTCAACTCCATCCACCTCCACTCCTTCTTCTTCTGCTGGTGGGGTGACTCTTAAGGACATCATGGCATAGCTTGTGTGCATGGATACTCGCCTTGACACTCTCAGTGATAAGTTATGTCAAGTGAACACCTGTGTTGGTCATATTGCACAACGACAGGTTGCCATGGGGGGTTTCACTACTTACTCTTTTCCATCTCCACCAACTTCAGAGGATGAGAGTGATGATGGCTCTGGTAGTGATGATGCTAATGAGGGCGATGGTGCTAGCTCTTCCAATGATACTAAGATGGCTGCTTGAGTTACATACCCTTTGTCACTCGTGACAAAAAAAGAGAGTAGTTCTGGGATGGGTGTAGTCATATACATAGGGGGAGAGTTAGTTTAGGTGACTTCTATTAAAGGGAATGTCTATATTTTGAGGGATGTAGTGAGGACTTATGTATCTTTTTCTTCTCTTTCTATTTTAGATACATTGTTCATGTACCTTTGGTCTTGTGACCACTTTATGATAGCAAACCTTGTACTTATTGATGATATATATACATTTGAGGTTGTTATTACAGTTCTTTCACCTATCTCTTCATGTGTTGTTTCTTTTCTCTCTTTATACACATGCTTCTTATTAATTGTATGCAATCTTTTATTTTCTGTCTCACACTAAGATGCCTTGATGAGTTTTGTTTAAAGTGTTTCAGAAATATAGGTTGTCAAAGTCTTCCTTACTATGAACTCTCTTCTTGCAAAGTTTTTCAAGAGTTTGTGTTAGGATAGATTTTATTATATTCAACAAGTGAGTATGAGTTGAGTGATTTATGAATTCTCTCATATGTTCATTTGTTTGTTGTGGTTTTGTCACGGATTGCCAAATGGGGAGATTGTTAGAACATATGTGATTCGTGTTAAGAACATATGTCATCATGTATTGGCTAATCCTTTGACAAAACGCACTTTACTTGTATTTGGGTAGATCTACGATGTGTTTAATACTTCAAGGAACAAGGTTTCAAGTTCAAGTGTTAAAGTCATGCAAGTCTATTCAAGAATTAAGTAATGAAGTGCAGGTTTTTCAAGCTCGATAGCTAGTATCGATTGAGATTTAAAAGACTGTCTAAGCCTGAAGCTCGACAGTTGCTCAACAGATAAGGTATCTATCGAGAATTATGAAAATCAGATTTTCAGTTCTAACTCCATTCCAGTCTGTGAGTATGTGTTTGGGCTTTCTTTTTTCATAACCCTAAACATATATAATAATTATTTTAAAGACCGTCACAGAGAGCACAATTGCACAAGTGTGAAGCAATTCATGCAAATTGTGGCCGAAAACCTAGTTTGCCCTAATTCATCTTGAAGAAGTTGCTGTGTTTGTACACCGTAGGGTTCTGTGACCAAGCAACTTCATGATCTTCATCATGTGATGAACTGAAGAACTTTGTAGCCAACATCCTTCTCAAGTTGATGATTAAGTCGCGTACTGGGATTCGCACATCTATTGGTTAGTCACGTATTGGGAGTCGTTCATTGAAATTAAAGATTGTCACTACAGAAAAAGTCCAATTGGGTATTGGGGTAAGGGTTCAACTGTAGGTTGGTATAAGGCACTGGGATTCCTTTACTTATAACCGCTTATTGTGATAATAGTGAATTCTCAGAAGTGGTGACCTTAAAATCACCCAATGGGGTTTTTGCCTTAGAGGTTCTCCCCATTCAAAAACAAATCACCTTGTCAACTTTATTTTCCGCTGCATTTTATTTTTAGTTAGTGATTTGTTTGTGCTACCATGTACATTGCAAGTCAATTTGATTAATTAATCAATTTGGGTAATTTATCAATTAATTCATCACAATGGGTAATACATTTTTGGCCTATCAAAAACTCTCTACAAAGCCCGTTGCTACGTGGCATCTCTAAAGCCCATTGCTACACAACACTCTAACAAAGCCCGTTGTTACACGATACCTCTAAAGCACGTTACTACATGGCACCTTTACAAAACCCGTTGCTACACGGCACGTCCAAAGCCCGTTGCTACACGGCACTCCCAAAGCCCGTTGCTACACGGCACTCTTACTAAATCCGTTGCTACAAGGCAATATTTTTACAAAATCTCAAACTATTTTACAAAGCCCAAATACTATTTTGGCACCTACTTTACAATGCCCAAATACTATTTTGGCACCTATTTTATAAAGCCCAAATACTATTTTGGCAACTATCCATAGAGCCCAATATTATTTTAGCAACTATTTCTAAAAGCCGAATATTATTTTGGCAACTATTCCTAAAAACCCAATATTATTTTGACAACTATTCCTAAAGCTCAATATTATTTTGGCAAAAGCCCATGTATATCACTCATGGAAAAACTCTTCATTTTGTAGGGATAACCAAGCCCAAAGAAGCTCAATTACAAGGCCCAGCTGACCCTGCCCAACTCACATACAAATCCCAGCAGCTAAAGCTCACGTGAGCTGACCAACCAAGTTTTAGCACAACGTGACAGTTAGAGCCCATTGTCATCCGTTCCAACTTGCCCAATCAGATCAAAAGAGGACACGTGTCCAGCAGGGGTTAAACTTTTCCTTGCCAAGCTAATTTCCATAATTTCTCATGTGACACAAAGCTGAGGTGACATGACATAAAGCTGGGAAGCTTCAGCTAGCTATCTCCCTTCTCTTCTCCAACCCATTCAATCAAGGGCTAAGGGTAGCCATAACCAAACCATGAAAGCTCCTGCAACAACTTGAAAATAGCAAATTATCTTGCCAAAAACATGTACTTTCTGGTTCATGGACTAAGCACATGAACCTAAATGGGAAAACTTAGGAAAATGTGGTTTGGAGGGCACCAAAGGGATCCCCAACAGAGTTCCAAGCAAAGGGCTCCAAGATTGACACCTAGCTTAGGGTGATGCAATCTGCCCTAGGGAGCTCTGATTCTAGTAGTAGCAAAACCAAGATCATTAGCCTAACATATACCTTAATCCCATTAGTTGAGGATAAATCTGTGTTTAATACCAAATCAGAACCCCAGCTGTTATTATCCAAAACAGCAAGAACATTCTAAAAGCTGAGCTTACCACTCTTGGTCCAAATCCTAGGAATGATTCTCTAAGGATTTTCTGAAGCTTGAGGCTAATTTAATAGAGATTATTTGCTAATCACGCCCTAAAACTCAACTATAAATAAAAGCTCCCCATCAACACTCCAACACACACTAAGGACACCAATCCAGAAGAACTCTCTGAAAACTTCTCTATTATCTTCTCCTTCATTCTCTAAAAACTCTTAGTGAGGTTATGAGTCTCTGAGTTCTTAGTTTCAAACCCAGAAACTAAGCTCTTCAGCCAATAGCTCACAAATACTCCTCACATCTCTACTTATAAACTTTTACCTGTCCCCAGCAAAAAGTCCCAGCAACTTTACTAAACACTCTCTCTCACTACTCATACTACCTGAAATGTCCCTCATTACTCACTACTTATACTATATCCATGAGCATACCTTGGCACCATAATGATCTTGCTGCGCTAGCTGGAATCTCTCTCTCTCTCCCTTCATCTCACACTAAGTTTTCCTCATTATTTGTTATAATGGAGCCCATAATATTAATTTACTCATTTACTATTGAAGGTTATGATGTAACTGTTACTATAGAATTTTTTCCTCGTGTTATTGTATTTGAAGACTCTTCTCCAGAGCCAATGAATGATGAGTTTAAAAATGTAGATACTTTCCTTAATCTGTGAAATAGCTAACAACAGTTTTCCCTCTGGGTCATCTACAATACCCTAGAGGTGAAAAGTGGGGCTTGCTGCAAGGCAAACATATCTCTCCATCTTGGACAGTAGAAAATAGTTTCTCTGGGCTACTCATAACACGAGTACCATGGATGACATTGCAAACAAGTGTGCTGGGCTACGGTTATTCTGATAAAGAGGAAAGCGAGGTGGACCTGACACCACCAATGACGAAAGCAGGGCATGTGTTGGCTGGAAAATTTTGCACAAAAAGAAGGGTGAGTCTAGAGTCAATGTCAAAGGTGCTGAAGGCTGCATGGCGAACCGAGAAGAACTTAAAGGTCAGCGACATGGGCGGTAACAAGGTGCTATTCCGTTTCGAGGATGCAAAAGATCTTGATAGAGTCCTCTTGCTCAACCCCTAGTCGTTCGACAAATACTTGGTGGTTCTCCCTAAACTAGGGGTGGGGGAAACAATAAACAAGTTGGCTTTTAACAGAGCATTATTTTGGGTACAGATTCATGGGCTTCCCACTATGTACCAAACAAAGGAAGCTAGCTTACGAATAAGGGGAATACTAGGGGATGTAGAGAAGGTCGACATGGATGAGAAAGGATTTTTCCTGGGAAGATACCTTAGAATACAGGTGGCGGTGGATTTAAAACAGCCGTTATGCCGAGGATGACGAGTTCGCATTGGGGAATCAACAGCGACGTGGGTCGATTTCAAATATGAGAGATTACCAATATTTTTCTATTGGTGTGGGATGATGGACCATGACAAGCGTGATTGCCTATAGTGGTTACGCAGCAAAGAAACTCTGCGACAGGAGAAGTAATATGGCCCGTGGATGTGTGTGACTCAAGATCGCCTCCAAAGGCTGCAATTGGTCACTGCGTCAAATAAAAGTATCGCTGAACCAAAACGGATGGGTGAAGATGATGAGGAGTTGGGTTCGATGAGCTGTGGATCGGAGAAGAGGACGGTTGCCCAACAACAGGATCACGTGACTGCTGACGTGGAACCCACCAGGCCTAAAATCAAAAATTCAGAACAGCTGCATCCACTTGGGGCAGTGAAAATTTTGCGTAATCTAACTATCGCGAATTTCGATAAGCAATTAAGAGAGATTGATGCCGCTATCACAGCTGTTACTCCGAATCTAGCAGTTACTCCATTAACAGAGGCAATCTCAGATCTTGCAAATAATACGACGAAGAAGGTGGATTATATTAATTCAAATAGGAAAGGTACAGAGCATGAAACGATGATGGGCCTTAATGGTGGGCTTACACATGTACTGGGCTTAAGGAAAATTGGTTTGGCCTTAGAGCCACCCTATTCTCATAATAATAACGTGGGCCAAGACTTAAGTCCAGCTCACAACCTATTTTCTATATGATCATATCCCAAAAAGCTATCAGGTGGGACTAGAGCAAGAGAGGTGACGGGCACTACTCAAAGAAAGAAAAAACAAGGACGAAAAGTGGCGGGTAAGGAAAACTCCATGCAAGATGTACGTGAACATGAGCATGGGGAGGAGGTAGTTCATGATATGGTGGAAGTGACAGAGGACAATGAGGGAGGGCTGAAAAGAAAAATACACTCACCATTGAAAGAAATAGTTCTAGAAGAGGACGTGGGGAAGAAATAGAAGATAGACAAGGAAGTTTTGGTACTTAGTAAACTCATGGCACAACAACTAGGATCGGCGGTGGTTGCGGGACAGCACCACCAGGAGCAACGAGTGCTGTATGCTGGAACTGTTAGGGGCTTGGGAACCCCTGCACAATTAAAACCCTCCAGAAAGTGATTTTGGAGGAAGATTCCATTTTGGTCTTTGTGATTGAGACCAAGCTAATAGTATCAGAAATGGAAGGAATAAAGAGCAAAATGGATCGGCAACAAGGTCTAGTAGTGCCTAGTGTAAGGAGGGGAGGGGGTCTGACACTTCTATGGAGAAATTCAACGAAGGTGGATGGTCAAAATTTTTCTCGTCACCATATTGACGCTATAGTTACTAACGATAATGGTAACAGGAAGTGGAGGTTTACTGGTTTCTATGGTCACCCAGAAATGAGTAGAAGGGAGGAATCGTGGCAACTGTTGGAGGAGCTAGAAAAAAGATACTCTATCCCGTGGATTTGCATGGGGGACTTTAACGAATTACTACACTTAGGGGAGAAGGTGGGTGGTAAATTACGACCAAAATGGCAGATGAACAACTTCAGGGCAACGATAAACTGCTGCAAGCTCTAAGACCTGGGTTACATTGGAGCGGATTATACTTGGAGTAGGAAACTGGGGGAACGCGGCTAGGTCAGGGAACATCTGGACAGGGCTTTGGTATCTTCAGATTGGTTGAGGTTGTTCCCAAGGGTCAAGCTATATCACGTGGCTACCTCAAGGTCAGATCATAGTATGTTGGTCCTCAAAACACCCCAGAATGGATAGAGAGCGCCTAGAAGAAAAAAATTGTTTAGGTTTGAATCTATGTGGCTACGAGACGAACAATGCAAGGATGTGGTTAATGAAGCATGGGAGAGAGGAAGGAGTATGGATACTCAAAACCAGTTCACACAGTGTTTGGAGGAATGTAGGAGGTCACTCTCTGCCTGGAACAATACTACGTTTAGTCACGTAGGCAAGAAGATTGCAGCACTACAGAAAAAACTTCAAGGGCTGGAAGGGAGACGGAATGGTCTTGCATGGATGGAGGAGATTCATGCTATGAAGATGGAGTTGAACAAACTAATGGTGGTTGAAGAAGATATGTGTCATCAAAGATCGAGGAATTTCTAGTTGAGGCTAGGTGATCATAATACTTCTTTCTTTCATGCCAAGGCTTCCAATAGACACCAACGAAATACCATTCACCGAATTAGGGATTCTAATGACACTTGGCAAGAGGATGAAGAGGTGATCGATAGGAATTTTGTGGAGTATTTTGAGCAACTCTTTACATCCTCTCAACCGACTGTCAGTGCAGAACTTATTGATGCCATTCATTCCAAAGTAACTGACAAGATGAACTCCAGACTTTTACAAGAATTCCAAGCTTATGAGGTAGAGCAAGCTTTGAAGCAAATGCACCCTATGAAGGCTCTAGGACCCGATGGTATGCCCCCTTTATTTTACAAGCATTTTTGGCCTACTGTCAAATCCATTCTTATACAAACTGTTTTGAATTTTCTTAACCATGGTGTAGCTCCCCCCCAGTTTCATTAAACCCACATTGTTCTTATTCCTAAAACCAAAAATCCTGAGAAAGTGACGAACTACCGACCAATTAGTTTGTGCAATGTGGCCTACAAGCTTGCATCTAAAGCAGTGGCGAACAGGATGAAGATGGTTCTGCAGGATATAGTGTAAGAATCAAAGTGCTTTCGTATCGAAAAGCCTCATCACTGATAACGTGTTAGTGGCCCATGAGATAATGCACCACATCAACAGGAAGAAGAAGGGTAAATATCGGGAGATGGTCTTGAAGCTAGATATGAGTAAGGCTTATGATCGGGTGGAATGGAGCTATCTACAACAAATAATGGCCAAGTTGGGATTCCATGAGAATTGGACACGTTTAGTCATGAGGTGTGTTTCATCTGTTACTTATACGATACACATCAATGGGAAGCCTTGTGGTCAAATTATCCCAACAAGAGGTTTGCGTCAGAGGGACTCACTATCACCTTACCTATTCCTTATCTGTGCTGAAGGTTTATCTGCACTACTACACAAGGCTGTCCAAAGAAAGGAGTTAAGAAGTGTAGCAGCATCAGCAAGAGGGCCTAGAATCTCACACTTATTTTTTGATTATGATAGCCTGATATTTGGGAGGGTCACAGTAAAGGAATGCGAGGAGATACAGCAGATATTGCAAGTGTATGAAGCATCCTCGGGCCAACAATTAAACAGGAATAAGACTTCTTTGTTCTTCAGTCACAATACAGCCAACGGGGTAAGAGAGACGATTAAGACGATGTTTGGGGCAAAGGTCATTAAACTAGCGGGGTGAAAGGAAAAATTACTTTCGAGTGCAGGAAAGGAGATTCTGATAAAGGCGGTCGCCCAAGCAGTACCATCATATACAATGAGCTGTTCCAAGCTCCCTAACACCCTATGTGACGAGTTGACCAGGATGGTGAGACAATTCTGGTCGGGACAAGTGAAAGAGGAGAAGAAGCTAGCATAGATGAGTTGGGAGAAGATGTGTCTGGCAAAAGAAAAAGGTGGAATGAGTTTTAGGGACCTAAAACTGTTCAACATGGCTCTATTGGTGAAACAGGGGTGGCGCTTATAGACGAACGCATCCTTACTGTTTTGTAGAGTTTACAAAGCCAAATACTTCCCAAGGTGTAATTTCCTAGAGGCCACTTTGGGTAACCAACCATCTTTTGCTTGGAGAAGTATATTGTCAGCTCAGGTAGTGGTCAAACGAGGCGTACGATGGCAAGTAGGTGATGGTGAATAGATTCAGGTATGGAGGGACAAGTGGCTTCATAACCCGAGCACATATAGGGTTGTCACACCTGAGCGGGCTGATCTACAAGTGACACGGGTCGGTGACCTAATTGATAGTGACAGAATGGAGTGGAAGGAGCACCTGATACGCCGATGTTTCCTCCCTCAGGATGTGGATGCAATCTTAAGCATCCCCCTAAGTGCACATGGTGCTAGGGATCATTTGATATGGGCAGCAAGTAAAAACAGGAATTTTTCGGTGCAAAGTGCTTATAGGCTGGCCCAAGAAATGTCCACTAGGGGGAATTCGCCTGAAAGCTTAGATCCTGCTACCTTGAAAAAAGCTTGGAGAGATCTATGGAGTATGCATGTGCCAGATAAGATCAAGCACTTTGCATGGAAAGCTTGCAAAGACATTCTGGCCACAAAGGAGAATCTAGGGAAGAGAAACATCATCAAGGATAATCTTTGCCAGTCATGTGGGAAAGCTCCGGAGTCGGCTGTTCATATTTTCTAGTTATGTGATAGCGCAAAGGAGGTATGGTCGTTCAGTAAATTGATTTTTCCCTTTAAGATCGACCCATCATGGAAATTCATAGACGTGATGTGGAAATTACAGAAGTGCTCGAATGTATGCCCAAGCTTGGTAGAGCGTACTATTATGGTATGCTGGGGAATATGGAAACACCGAAATGAGGTTCGACATGGTGGGGTGCGCCAAACTGGATTAGCCATTGTGAGAAGCTCTATAAGGATTTTGGATAAGTTTCAAGTAGCAAATGAGCCACCACAAACCACAAGACCGTCATCCACAAAGGAGATTAAATGGTGTACTCCACAACCGGGAAGCTACAAAGTCAATATAGATGGCGCAGTTTTTTCCAAATAGAAGCAGGCGGGATCGGGGTGGTCATACGTGACTCAAAAGGAGAAGTGATAGCTGCTTTAAGCCAAAAGCTTGCTCACCCCTTAGGTACGTTGGAGACTGAAGCCAAAGCATTGGAGGTCGGGGTCCAATTTGCCTTGGATGTGGGGGTCTGAGATGTAACTTTCAAGGGAGACACTATGAACATATACAATGCACTTAAAGGAGTGGGTGAAATGTCTACATCAGAGCAAAATATCATAGCTAGGGTGTCCTATCTTGTACAAGCTTTTAGAACCTATGCTTTTTCCCATACCAAAAGGCAGCGAAATATTCCTGCACACCTATTGGCTCAACATGCAAGAAGTGTAGAAAGCTACGTTGCATGGCTAGAGGAGTGTCCTATTATTATTGAACACGCATGTGCTCAGGATATTGTATCTCATTCCCATGATGAATAAAAGTTTTGTCTTCCTATCAAAAAAAAAAAAATAGCTAACAGTTGGAGGTTTATTATGTTCTGTCTTACTTTACTACTAGGACAGTACACCGCTAGGATATTTTACTGCAGAAATATTTTACTGCTGGGCTATTTCTTGCAGTATGCTTTTTAATCACGCTGACGTATCTGCTGTAGGAATTGTTTATAGGTCACCCTTGTCAGTCTCAACCTAAGCCCAAGGCATAAAATAAAGTGAATTCTTCAGATCTTCACCAATAGTCTTTGTGCCGCACTTCGAGCCCATCGTCGAGTTTCAATTTAGGCCCCCAACCCAACACAAATCTCATTTGTCGGAAGGGAAAACTTTTTCGCCCCTAAAACTGTGTTAGCTATTATACTAACTAAAATTTTTCTATTGAACTTTCTTATATCTTTGTTATCACGTGTTTTACTTTTGACACAAACTAATCATTATCCTACCATAAGTATATATACATATACATTGTATCTCATGTTCTGCAAAATATATTTTATATATGTATATGTGAATATGTATAAGTATATATATGCATATATGTATGTCTATATTTTAGAATATGCTAACCCATGTAAACTAACATTTGCTTGATGGGTATTTTCTTTGAGTTTTAGATTTGTTTATGTGCAAGAAGTAAAAAAGTATTTCTGCAAGAAAAAAAAATGAAGAATAGTCATTCACGTTGCAGAAGAGTTTAGAAAGCTTTACTGCACAGTAAAAGGTTTTACTACACAACAAAAAGCTTTACTGTGCAGCAGAAAGTTTTATATATATATATATATATATATATATATATATATATACAAGATAGAATTCTACTCTAGCCTAATCTAAGTGTAAATGTGTGTGAAACTCCCTCCTGGAGACTTGAACCCTGGCCCTTACCCCCCGCACCCCACAAACACTTTATTGCACAGCAGAAGGTTTTACTGCACAGTAGAAAGTTTTACCACATAGCAAAAAAGTCAGTCCTATGGCAGAAATTGGAGAATAGTTCTTTCTGCGGCAGAAACAGAGGAGAAGCCCATTTTGCAGCGTCTTCCCTTGGACTTTGGACTTAACATTTGCGCACAATCTGACAGCGGCAGAATGGTAGTTTGGAGCCCATTTCACAAAGCGCCAAACCCAACTTTCTTCTTAGAAAAGCCTAGATTAAGCGTTGACCAATAACATCAAGATGCGTGTCTAAGGTACAAGAAACGTAAAAAGAACCCTCGACACACTATATACTCCACAAATAAAAACATACTACATGTCCATCTATTTTATTAAATGTTAAATTTATATCTTCTATTATTTCAATTTCCTAAAATAAATAAATAACCCATTATATTCCCACTGCCTCACCACCACCTTCATCAAAAGCCACTGTGGTCACAGCCAACCACCATCACTAAGCCTAACGCCTCCGATAAAACTCATCACTCTTCCATTTTCGTCCCTCCCAAACCCACAAAGAAGATGGTGTTTATTTTGTTTAGACCCCTACAAACTAGATTTGTTTAATCTAATTAATTAGCCAAGTAATTACTTAGATTAATTATTCAGATCTAAGTTAAACTCATGCAACCATATTACTTAGTGCGGAAAAATAAATAAGATAGCAATATGATGACTTAGAAAAACCAATAAAACCAACAATTTCAAGATAAAAAAACTTGGGGAGGATTTAACCTAACTATCCTTAGGTATACTAATTCACTGTGATAGAATGAAAGTTTACGATAGATTTTCTCCCTAAAATCTAAAGCTACCTCTTGTAGAACTTACTAACACGACCACGTGCAGCTCCGACTCCACGAACTCTTCTATCTGAATTTGCTAAACACAAACTCCCACGTTTGTGACTTTGAAATCCCACTCAAAAGTTTCAGATCACCATCAATCACCAATTCTTGATTGAAGATCTCGTTCGGGTAGAAACTTGTAGAGTTAGAAGGTTACAGAAACCTCACAAATCTCACAAGAGTAACTCACAAGATTTCCAAGAACTTCTAAAACGTAATTAGGATTTTCCTTTTATACCTAGTGATGTTGGAGTGAAACCTTAAACGTTTTTGCGGGCTTTGGGCCTAATTTAAATTCTACAAAATACGACTTTCGATTAGTCGAACCTTTCTTTTGATCGGTCGAGTTTCACAGAAACTTACTTCTTCTTTCTGCAGTTTGACAGTTCTTGAATCTTGACTTGAACAATCTTGTACAATGTCTAACACCTAATCTAGACATGTTTTTGTGTTATGATGTATGCCCTTAAATCCTATTGTATGATGCTATGTATGACATTATGTTTCACTTAATGTTGTAATTAATAAAGTTGTTTTATTATAATCTAAAATAATGGTAACATGAATATTGGACATTATCATATAGTCTATGAGATGCATAGTATATGATTTATGTGAAAAATCATAGAAGACATAAATTACAAGTTCTTTGTAAACTCAGAATTATAGTTCGTAGTCAATGATAAAATTGGGCATTTCATCTACGAAGACTATAACATATCAACTAAGATGATTCGTCTTGATCATGGAAGCAAAGACTTCTAGTTGGTATGTTGAAATGTAGGTTGCTTTGATATATCAGGAGTGAGATCTAAATACACGATCAAAACATCAGTATGTTGGGCAACCACATTTAGTGTTGATGAAACATATATTCTCAAGATGGAATTCATAATCTCTTAACAGAGATACAAAATATTCCATTGAGATAAGTTTAATGGGTTTGGTTATTTAGAGTGTTAGGCCTAACCAATTTCATAAATATATGATGAATAACATAGAGGATTAAACCAGGTACTCAAGAATTAAAATGTAGTAATTTACAAAGTGACAGTCTACATTCATGACTTTGTATTACTACAAATATTTTATGAATGAATTGCATGTATAATAAAGTCTTGATATCTAATTTATAAATAAGGCATAGAGTGCAACTATATTTATATAGTGGTATTAAATATAGTTAATGATAACTTTGGACTTGTCAAAAGTTGACAGAAAAACCCAAAGCAAATTGGAGCTAGTGTCTTATTGGTCCCTTTTGGTCCCACTCCGAGCCACACACTAAAGCCCAATTGGAAAGATCCAAAAAGTTAGCCCACTTAAATAATCAGTTAGATACAAAAGGAGAAACATACAAAATTTTGTATAAGAGTGTGACATCATTGTAAAATGGTGTGTATGTGAGTGTGAGACACTTTCTTATTCTCCCTTTTGAAAACTGATTGAGAGACCACACTTCTTGGATGTAAAGTGGAATTGGAGTGAAGATTAAAAGTGTTCCTGAGTACTTCTGATCCTTTGTTTTGAATTTCACCGCACCAAGGTACGCTCTCTTGTTCTTGAATTTTGAAATTTGCATAGTACATGTTAACAATTGGGAATGAAGTAGATCTATTAATTTTCTGCTGCGTATGTTCTGTATGCGATACAAACATGTATTTAACCATCATTTTGTTCTCGGCTTGCCAACATACATAAATTTAGAAACTAAACATTTAATCCTAAATATTTAGAACCTAACAGATGGCAACTAGAGCAAAACAAGTTTTCCAACCAAAAATATATGGCCTTGATACAGTGGCCACCCATGGTGTTGTTTGGTTGCACCAATTTGGGTCAAGGTTATTGTAGATGGTTGCAATTAATAGTTCGTGGAGATTACCTGATCTTCGCATGTGAGCCATGGAGATCATAATAGGACTGTTTCAAACCCAAGGTACTGGTTCATATTGTTATAGGCCAAGGAGGAAGTAAAAGGATTCAAAATAGAACAGTGATAAAAGAATTACTCTGACACATTACTATATTTATGTGTAATTCTTTAGAAGAGATTGAACTTATCTCTTATCTCTTGGCTGCCGGCAAAGATGGTGGTGGGGCAATGGGAATATGATAGGTTTTTATTTTTTATTTATTTTAGGTAATTGAAATAATAAAATGCATAAATTTAGCATTTAATAAAATAGATGGACATATGGCATGTTTTTATTTATGAAATATATAGAAGAGCAGAAAAAGTGAAACAGAATATTTGGACTTAGAATAGCATTTGAGAAACCCTCCTTGGAGTGTCTGCATTAAATATTAATATTTGTATATATCAATAAGCTATGTCTCTCAACTACTTTCACTTGAAATAAAAATAAAAATTTCCATTGTTTTCTTTACAACTGTATTAAAAATCAATGGCTCCTCAAGCAAAATCCGAAATTTCATGGAATCTTCTTTGCTAAGAAGTTATAAAAAGAAATTCAAGAACATCATGGCTTAAACTTCTTCGGTGTCACTAGTACTGAGCTGAGAGGGGAAGAACATCATGGCTTTCCAAAAGCAGTACTTTGATTTGGTATTGGTTTCAGGTAGCTTGTTGATTATGTTCGCTTACAATCTCTTCCACCTCTACATGTATCATAATCATCCCAAGACAACAGAATTGGGTTTTGAGAACCAAAAGAAAAAAGTATGGGTTGAAAATATTATGAAGGCTAGTATCACTCTCTTCTTCTACCTTTCTTTGCTAATCATATTTGATTAGGCAGAGTTTCTTACCTTTTACTTGGACTTGCAGAGTACTACAACTACAAGCGATGTTTCTGTAGCTATAAGCGTTACTGGATCAAACATAGCTGCAGCAACTCAGTTAGCAATAATCTCTTTAACTCTTTGCACTCTCATTGGAGCTTGGACTGCATACTCTTCGAAAAACTTATTCCAATTCCAAACCGACTTCATCTATGGAGATACAAGTCAGTTCACCATTAGCATCAAATGCATAAGCCTCCTAACCTGCTTCCTCCTGGCCTTTTCATGCTTTGTTCAATCAGTAAAGCATCTTACTTTTTCAAGCTATCTGATGAGCAACCCATTCAAGGACCATGATAATGTTGAAGATGTGGTCAAGGAAGTTAAAAGGGCTGGTGAATTCTGGCTACTTGGGCTTAGAGCACTCTATTTTGCTCTAAATTTTCTGGTATGGTTTTTTGGTCCAATTCCCATGCTTGTTTCCACCGTCTTAATGATGATGATCCTCTTTTGCCATGATACCAGAGACCCCAGAAAATTGATAATAACAAAGATTAGCAAGCGATTACCTGAGGCAACTTCGTCCATTCCC
This sequence comes from Castanea sativa, assembly GCF_040712315.1. Taxonomy (NCBI): domain Eukaryota; kingdom Viridiplantae; phylum Streptophyta; class Magnoliopsida; order Fagales; family Fagaceae; genus Castanea; species Castanea sativa. The sequence continues at coordinate 42,465,538 of NC_134017.1, read as the reverse complement.
CCATGATCGGCAAGTTCAAATTATGGTCTTAAAAAATTTTCGTTTTGTATTTTACTTTGTGTTTCTGGAGGTGTTTCAACCTTTCAGGCCTTAAAAGTTTGTTTCCTTGTTGAATTTTCAATTTTGTGTTGCAGCTAGTAGCTGATGAACTTTGTTTCTTCAATGAAGTCTCTCTGATTGTTTTGCTATCTTCTTTTTCTTAGGTAATCCTTGTGCACGTCAATTCAGTTTAACGTACTGATCCCTAACTTGTTATTGTTAAATTGTGTTTTAAGTTTTTGGGATTCATTGGGTACCAGGAAAAATTTACCTCTTAACCCAAAAGATTAAGCTATTAAAAAAAAATGAAACCATTATTCTAATAGCTACTTGGGTTCAAGGGACTTGTGTGAACAATCTAATAACAGAGTGAGTCGAAAGGAGTTCTTGAGAAGCAACTTGTTTTGCATAACATGGCTGTGTTGACTTGTAGAAAGGAGTTCTTGAGAAGCAACTGGTTTGGCATAACATGACTCTGTTGACTTGACTCGCTCGATTATTTGCTCAATTATAAACCAAATTCCAGCATCCCACCACTGGGTTCCAACGTCGAATTCACATGCAAGATTGACTTGTTACGATACAGCTCAAATATATACTTTTATATATTGTCAATCCCCACAAAAATTATGTTTTGTCTTGCTTGCATTCCAATTTGACTTGCAACTATTGGTTGTTATTAAAAAATTATATTCCGTGATATTTTTATTTATTTTTTATAGATATGATAAAATTTGAATCTACTAGCTATATATAGCATCCATTCTATGATAAATATTTTTCAACATTAGGTCAAGACATCAATCAATTTTAGTGCAGATAGAATTCAAACCCTAGATTATCACAAATTCAATGATAGAAAATTTTACCAGTTGAATTAACTGAAATCAGTCCATTTTTTATTAAGTACAATAAGAGATCATAGGAATTGATAGAACCTAAAACAACTAAAGATGTTTTATAAAGTAACTGTATTGATTATATTGAACCATTGATGTGTCCATAGTCAGTTCATATGATTAAGAGGCTTTTTATTTTATTTTTAATAATTTAATAGTTAGAGAGAAGAAATTTCAACCCTAAATATTTTTTGTTGAAAACATTAACTAAGTTACAAGGCTTTTACCAAGTAAGGGGTTTTTTTAGTGGAAAAATAAATAAATAATTCAACAATAGGAAATTTTACTAGTTTTTGAGTGGAAAAATAAATAAATAAATAATTGAGAGTCAGACTTCTTTTTCCACTTATATAGTCTTACGTCTCTCTTTCTTTTCTTTTTCTCTACTTTGCTTCTTCTTCTTTTTTTTCTTTTTGTTTTAAGTAGCTTTTTGTTTTAATGGGGGATAGTAAAGATTAAAAGTAGAACAGCATGTTTGAGATCCATAAGTCGAAAGAGTGAACAAAAGAAACATATGTATAAAAAAGTTCAAATCGATAATGTAATCTAAAATTTAGTTCTTTTAAAATTATTAATTCTTAATTTGACGCCATTATAAAGTGTTTTATAATAATGATTTGTTTAATTAATTTTAGTATTATTTTTTATTCATAAAAATTATAGGAATTTATTTTCATGTGTTTAATGAGGCACTTGCATTATTTCTATGTATTAGTTTTTTTATGATGGTACACCAATTTTTATTAAAACTAGTCGTAGACCAGTACGATGCACGAAAAAATTTGACATAATATTCTTTCTTTCTTTTTTTGTTTGATGAGAGACATAATATTCTTTTATGTCAAGTAAAAAATTATATTAGTGGTTGAGACTTATAAATACTAGTCTCAAACCCATCTCACAAATATGTGATTACACTATAATATATAATAAATATTCAATAACTAAAGAAGTCTATCTCTTGATTTTTTTTTTGCCAAGAGAACATGTTGCTGTTTATTTTTAATTATTATATATGACAAAATATTTGTTAATACATTATAATATAATGAGATATGCACCAAAATGCAACACAATAAAAAAAGGAGAATGTATAATTTTTATTAGAACATGAAAATGAATCTTGATGATTTCATATGAAATCTAACATTATTTTGCATTTTTGGAGAAGTTAATGAGCAATTTATCCAAACTTTGTTTTCATTTTTTTCGCATAAGAACTATTAAACAAAGTTATAACAATTTATATTTTGATAGTCACTAAACTCATAGATGAGAATCAACTATTACAAAAAAATAAAAAATAAAAATCCCCAAAACATATATTGATTTCTATTTTTCCTTTACACACAATTTAAAATTTTTGAAAAACTAAATTTGTAGTTTTTTTTTTTTTTTTTTTGAGGAAAAGCTAAATGTGTAGTCAATCAATAATAAACATAAAAGAGGTAGAGGAAAGCAAACATATTCATGATATAATTGTTTATACATGTCCATATTTGTTTTTTTATTCCATGGAATCACTTCATTATGTTAAGCTAATGAGAAATTTATGCAGTTAATACTCTTATTCTCTAAAAGATTCATGTAGTAGTCCTACAACTGTATCTTGTTTGATCTCTCCCAAGTCTTCAATTTTAGCCCAACTCACAACATATAAACCAATGATCATGAAATAAGGACCTAACAAGATATGAAGCCAAACACAATTTCTAAATTTTAACAAATCAGCCAAGAAAATAGTAGGAAAAGATCTTGAATTATATATTATCATGTGTCAACAAACAATGCAATAAACTATAAATTATACTGCAAGAGTAAATAAAATTGTTGAGTAAATAAAATTATAAATTGTTGATTGTAGAATTGTTGAGGAAATCACCCAACAAGATGACTATATATATATATATATATATATATATATATTAAAGGAACACTTGCTAAAAAGTGTGACTTATGTGAAAGTAAATAAAATTTTGGTGATCAAAAAGTGAAATAATGTAAGAGAATTTGATTAGTAATACCAGTACACAGACAACCTAACAGGAATTTATCATTTATTTCCTAACTAAAGGACAACTTTTATGGTAGTATTTCTATGTTTAATAGTCTTGGTTCTCTAAGCTATGTTATTCAAATTGCTTTACTGACATTAAAAAACTAGTGCAGTTATCTTGACAATAGTTATCAATCTTCATATTATTAACTTTCTCCATTCTAATCAATTCAAGAACTTCTAGAACTTGTAAAAAGCTTATCACAAAGCATTAAAACAAATAGAATATCAAGATTATAGAGAAACCTAAATGAGAGAGAGAGAGAGAGAGAGAGAGAGAGAGAGAGGGTGGGGGATTGATTGTTGAATTTAAGGCAATTGGGATTTAATGGGAAAGTCATTAATAGGAGAAACATTAGCAATTTGTTTCTTGGGAAGATGATGGTTTTTTTTTTTTTTTTGGTGAGAATAGGAAGTTGATGAGTTGAGAGAGAGAAAAGAGGATTGATTAAAAAAAATATGTGTAGTTGAAACCCAAAAAAAAAAAAGATTTGTGACATGGCAATGATGTGGCTCAATTGGAGCATAACAATAATAAATACTACGCTTCAACTTTTAGAAATATATAAGTATAGATGAAGGAATTTGTATAGCTCTTTTTTTCTCACAATAAATTTGGAGGGAGGATATACATTTAGGTTTTTCTAGGCAATGTTATTGAGACACAAGGGTCTTGGAAATTTATATAATTATTTTTTAGGATCTATATTTGAAAGAAAAAAAAATTGATTGGAAGATGGTATCTGATGATGCGAAGAAAATCAGTAGGCTGGATGCTTCGGACTGGAAAGGACTACTGGATCTTTCTACGGCCTGAAAAAGAAAGAAAAGCGTATCAAAGGCGACCGGGGCTGCCGGCCAAAAGTCCTCCGATGGCAAAGTTAGTTTTTTCCTCTAAGTTATTTGAGTTCCAACTTTTTTGGAGTAAAAACTGAACATACCTTGGGTTTGTCTGAAACAGCCTTTATATAGTGTTATCATAGGCGGTTACCAAAATTGGAACTTCTCCTGGCTTCAAGGAGAGATAGAAATCAAACGTAACTTGCATAACCGTCTGGAAGTTATGCTTTTGTTTCACAACGGATACCTGGCGGTTACGCGTGGGATAAGGGATTATCATATCTCATTTGGAGATTTTCCTAAGTGTGACACCCTCGTCCTTGAGTTCCTCAGTTGGGCGTGCTTTGTTTCACACGTGGGGGCTGCTTCGTCTAACGGGTGAATTTGCTCAAGACGAGGATGTTGACACTCTGGACGAGTGCATCACTCTGATGGTGCGTACCTCGTCTTGAGCTCTTCTTCCCTGGACGATGCACTTGTAGGTAAGTTTCTGAGGGTGTTTATGGTAGTAGGTGGGCTATGGACGACCTTTATGGACGACTTGGAGATGGGCTATATTATTCCCCTATCAGTATCATATTCAAGTTTAGTTGCTTTATCAACAATTTAAAAATAAAAAACCAGTAAAATACATAAATAATTAATTATAATACACAATATACATATATATATATATTAATAGTCAAAACTCAGAGAAAATCTAATTAGATTTCAACTGAATTTTCAATTTTGCGCCTCATATCCCATCTAATTTTTACTTTTTGTGCCAAGTGAATTATTGACTCAGAGAGTCCAAATCCAATTAAATTCTAAATTAGATTTTAATTGGAGTCCAATTATGCGTCATGTATCCACCCAATTTTTTAATTTTTATGGCAAGTGAATTATTGGGTGCAAAAATTGAAGAGTCTAAATCTAATTAATTATAAATCATATAGAAATGTATGGTCTAAAAAATGTGTAAACTAATACCATGTATAATTTGAACCTCTTCTAATAAAATGTATAATTTGAACAATATAATTGTGATTTTTTGAAATGAACCCATGCATATGCACGGAATTACACACTAGTAATATCTAATATATAATGAAGTTAAGTTAGTAAAAAGAAAAAAAGAAATATTTGTGAGTTTATTCAAACAATATATTCATATATTGAGTTGTATCAATCATAATTGTATGGACTTGATTTGGTTCCCAAGCCTAAAGGGAAAAGAAGTTAGGCCCCAAGAGCCCAATACAATGAATTTGTAGAGAGTGGATTGGAAAACTAGGTTTTAATGAATCAAAAGATAACTATAGTGAGCGCAAATGAAAAAGAAAAGAAGAATACGATTGTTTTGCATGAAGTAAATCGTCCTCAGCGCAGTCCGAGGAGACTAAATTTTATACATATGCTTCTTTTGATTTTGGTTATAAGTCCTGTTCCTGATGCTGCAGTATTTTTCTCTCTCTCTCCCGATCCCCTTGTGCCTGGAGGGTTCCTTACATTATATAGCTCCCTTTAGATGATCTTGGCCCTCCACTTGTTGACCATCCAGGCCACTACTTAAATGTCTGTCCTATCAGACACCTTCTCAATCTCCTTGTGAGTTGCGAAAGTCAAGGCAGCACTGTCCAGGGATCTTCTCCACGTAAATGTAGCCATGAAGTTTGATGAGATGCATTAAATGTGGTAGCAGCCACCAACCTTTCAATCATGTCAGTGCTAGCCCCTTCCCTGAAACTCTTTCTGTACAGTACAACCTCCTTTAATGATGTGCTACTAACGTGACCTTACAGTCCGAGGGCGTGGCCTCCTCGGCAGCGAGGACGAAACCAGAATACAAAGTTGGGGAGGGGGGGGGGCAAAGTATAAACCCAAAAAAGTTTATAAGAATCAAAACTAACATCTACTCAAGCTTTGTTGAATTTCATCACGTATTTTCACAATTTGGACTGAATACTAATTTTATCGGTGGTCATTTTTTGGAATTTTGTTTGAAAATTTTCACAAATTGGAACATCAACACTAGAGGCAATGCTGCATTATTAGCTTCAAATTATTTGTAAGTTTTTCTCATTAAAATAATCAAATATTATAGATAATTTTCTCACCATCAACAATTTAAGTAAAAGTTCGTTATTTCCATATTATATAGCTCTATCGTTTCAAAATTTAGTCCAAAATATAAACCAAACAAACATACCCCACAAGCTACGACAACATTAATGTTAATAAAATTTTGTCTAAAAATAGTTAATAATTCATAAAAATAAACCTACAAACAAGCATTACTATCCACTGCACACATTTAATCATAGTTCCCACGGACTTCATATATTTTGGATCACTATGCAATGGGCAAAAGGATGTTGTAGTTTTCTTTTTAGTTTTCATGGGTTAAAATGTAAAGATTTTGAAGGAAGGGGCCAAAAATATATTTTTTAGGGGAAATTTTTGTATATAGTGCTATATTTTTTTCAATTTGGGAGGGGGGGGGGGGGGCATGGCCCCCCTCGGCCCTAACATAGGTCCGTCTCTGCTCGGCAGGATAATAGTCCTTCTCGGCCATGGGCATGACACATGGCGCAATTACCTTACTGAAATTCATGTACCCCACAATAATAATTCACAAACAATATATCCGTATACTGAATTATATCAATCATAATAATTCATATTTAGTATAACTAATTCTCAGATATAGTACTACTTAATGAGTATTATAGATGAACCATGAAGAAAACTTTTTACAAAATATTTTCTATGAACTTAAAGTGTACCTTACAAAAATAGAAGTACGGGTCCCCAAACTCAAAATCATGTGGTTCTCACCTAAAAAACCACAAATATGGGCTACTTGTGAGTTCTAGTTAGCTCAATTGGTAAAAAAATTTATCGTTGAATAAGGTATTTGAGATTCAAATCCTGCTTACACCAAAAACTAATTGTATTTTGGCCTAATTATAAAGAGTAATCATAATTGAGCAAATTCTATTAGTTGAAATACTTTAATATCTGTTTAATAAACAAAAACAAAAACAGAATATGAGCTACTAATTTAGGAATTGTTGGGCGAAAGAAGGAGAATATCGATTGCCCATGTATTTGGGGCTTGAGGATTACATCCTGCTTTGTTGGAAGGTTTGGAGTTTGGGGACACACACATTGGACCCAATAGCCCATGTAAATTTGTGGCCACAAACTCGGATTGGCTTGTTTAAAACGGGTTGGGTCATGGTAGAGCGAGAAAGGCCCAATAGGCTCCTACTTAACAAGTTTCCGGAAAAATTAGATTTGAGAGCCCATGCTAGTTTGTAATAATCTTTTAAGTAACATTGAGCTTTAGGTCCTAATACCATGTAGTGAGTGTAATGATGTAATCCTTTTGTTTCACTAGACTTGAAGGTAGCTATTATTAGTCTATTACTGTATAGTACCTTCCATTAATTTCATTAGGTTTGGGTTTAATTGCACAAAGCTCACACAAAAAAGAGCCCAGAACAAAAAAACATGAATTTGGAAGGACAAATTTTTAAACTCTCTTAAGAAAGGTAGATTCATATGTTGGCTTGCTTTCTAAATTATGAGTTATTCTCTTTTGATAAATAATTCTCATATATATATATATATATATATATATATATATTTTGAGAAACTTATATATATGTATAGACACATGTTGTGGTGGTTGCCTAATAATGTACAATAGATTTTATTCAAACACTCTACATACATTATGTATTAGGATAATTAATTTAAAGCTTCAAGTTTCTCACTACTTATTTAGTAGATTATTTCATAAATAAATCCCTTTTTTTACATCCAATTCTAATTAAAATAATTTTTCATTTTTTATAATCTATATTTAACATCAAAATATATTTTTTAATTTATAAATGATTTTTTATCTAAAGAATTCAATTTACATATGATTTTTTTAATTAAACCGTACATCATTCGGGCATCATAATAACTGAAAAATATTTTTTACCAACTCTCCATCTCATTCTAATTTGACCATGTGTTCTTAATTTTATTAAAAATTGTAAATTTTTTTAAAGAGCACGATTTTTTTTATTTAAAATTTTTGTACTTCATTATTAATTATAGTACCGTCCATTAATTTCATTAGGTTTGGGTTTAATTGCACAAAGCCCACACAAAAAAGAGCCCAGAACCAAAAAACATGTTTTTCCAATAATAAAAATTTTAGTAAATAACATAAATCTCCTTTTAGATTTTAAGAAATGACACTCTCCCTAAATTATGGATGAAATGTCACCCCTTAGAGATTTGTATTAAAAAGAATTCTACTCATTTATACAAATCTCAAGTGGAAGTGTATTTATTAAAATTGTGGGGAGTGAAAAGACCCTGATGGGAATATGGGCCGTTGGGCCATGCTAAGGAAGGCCGACCTGCTCTTGGGTTTAGAACTTGTCAGTATTACGGGTCGGCCCATACGCCGAGGATCCGAGGATCCAGCCGAGGGTGAATTTCCCTTCGGATGGACACCGGAAAACCTGGGACTTCACGGTGAAGGTTAGGGAATGACACGGTCAAGACTATTGGTTAAAGGGGTGAACCCTTGAATGTTTTAGAAGCACTGATGTTAGAGAAATACCAAGGATAAAGGCTGCCACCTCCACATTAAAGACCCTGCACCTACCACCATGGCCGCATTAATGGGGAAGTGACACCTGAACAGTGGAAGGGAAACTTCTGGTTACTATTCAAAGGCACTGAGAAAAGAAATATCTAAGCTAAGGGGGAGTTGGGGCAACACGTGTACAAAGTATCAAAAAGAGGAGTATTTAAGGAGCAATCTAAAACAAGAAAAGGGGACGGACTTTTTTGTAACCCAAAAGAAAAAGAAAACAAAGAGTAAGAGATAATATAAGAACAGCCCTCGGCTTACGTTCGAGCAGGTTGATTTATAATATTCCTTGTTGTTTCCAAGTGTTGCCAATCTTTGGCTTGTCATTTAATCCTTGAACACTTCTAACCTGGGTTTCAAGCCCACACTCTACAAATTCATATTGTTTAAGGCTCATTGGGCCTGAGCCCATAACTGTTCTTGGGGTCAGGTGCAATTGTGCACTTACAATTGGCGCCGTCTGTGGGGATCTAGTCTAGAAGAGGTAGGGATATTATGGCAGGCTTAGGCTCTCACCATGCAGAGTCACAGGGATCACAACCGGAAGATCATTTCGAACGTCTTGAACGTCGAAGGGATCGTGAAGGGAGTGTCCATACGTAATCACCTGTGCGCTAGCCATACTCATGGCGAGGGTAGCACCACCCACGAGGAGGGTTCTAAATCCATGCAAGGAAATCAATCGTTCGAAGAGAAAGTTACGCCGTGCTAAACGTAAGTTTTCACCGTCCTCGTCCGATTCTTCCTCGGAGAAGGATGTGAGGTGGCTACATGCGCCAAGGTCGCGCTCCCCCACCAGCTGCAACGTCCTCCGCGGGTGAGGACGACCACCAACCCCGTACGTAAGAAGCTTCGTTCTAGGGGCTTAGGCAACGATACTATGAGTAGGGCGTTGCACCAACTTCTCTAAATCTCCGTTTTCACGGAGGATTAAGAGGGGGAGGCTTCCCAGAGGTTCACCCAGCCCACCTTTACCATCTATAATGGCCGGACGATCCGTGGAGCACGTGAGTCACTTCAAATCCGCAGGATGGCGTGCACTCTCACAACGAGACTCGATGTGTAAAGTTTTCCCCTCCGCCGGACCTCGTGGCTATGAGATGGTTTAACGGTCTCAAAGCGAGGTCTGTAGGCTCATTCGGGGAGCTAACTAGGGCATTCGCTTCGCGGGTCATTAAGTGTAGCAGAGTCCGTCGGCGATTGGACTCGCTGCTATGCATGGCCATGCGAAGGAAGCGGGAGACACCGAAAGCATACTCCGACTGATACTGGGAGATGTTTAACGAAATAGATGGCGACTTTGATGAGGTGGCGCTTAATACCTTTAAGGTAGGTCTTCCTACTGACCACGACCTAAGAAAGTCTTTGACGAAAAAGCCCGTCCGCAGTGTACACCGCCTTATGGATCGTATTGACGAGTACAAAAGGGTGAGAGAAGACCTGAGCAGTGGGAAGTGGGAAAGGAGAAGGTTATCCCGCAGAAAGAAGGGATTTCAGGTCGGAGATGATATCATAACAACAAGCCGATGAGGGATTACTTCTGACAATCCGGCTCGGGCAAAGACTCTCAGCCGTAAATACCGTGTTCCGAGAACCAAGGCATCGCTTACTAGAAAAAGTTCGTAAAGAGCCCTTCTTCGTACGGCTCCTACAGCAAGATGGCAGGGGACCCTGCGAAAAGAAATCAAAACCTCTTTTGTCAGTACCATCAGGATGTGGGCCACACTACCGAGAACTGTCGGACCCTGTGGAACCATTTGGAGCAGCTCGTTAGTGAGGGAAAGCTAAAGCAGCACTTGTGTCAGCCCACTAGACAGGTCAGTCAAGTTTCCTCAAACAACCAGAGGAATAATCCATCTCGGCCAGCATTGGGAACAATCAATGTTATCTTCGCTGCACCTGGTAGGACCGGCTCAGGTCCCACTAGGGTGATGGCGGTTTCCCATCCTCAGGCCGAGGATGTGGGTGGCAGGCCGAAGAGATTGAAGGGCACTTTACCTGTCTTGGGTTTCTCCGAGGAGGATAAGGTAGGGACTATCCAGCCCCCATGACGATGCTCTTGTGGTTACCCTCGCATAGGGAACTATGATGTGAGAAGGTGATGATGATCGTGCGCGGTGCAGATATCATGTACCCTGATCTATTTAAGGGGCTAAGGTTGGAGTTGGAAGATCTAACTCCTTACGACTCCCCACTTATAAGCTTCGAAGGGAGAGCCGTTGTGCCGAAGGGACAGATCCGTTTACCCATTCAATCCGGCTCAGAAACAGTTGAGGTGGATTTCATTGTGGTTGACGCGTACTCTCCATATTCAGCCAACCTCGCCAGGCCAAGCCTGCACGCTCTCCGGGAGCTGTCTCCTTACCTTGCACGTTAAGGTTAAATTCCTCCTCGGGGAGCATGTCGAGGAAATCCCTCAACTGTGTAGTGGCCAGCAATGCATAGCGGCCGCAAGTTGTTTCGTCGTAAATTGAGTCATCAACTTTGCCCATCCAAGAGTCATAGCAATTAACAGCTCCGGAGGCACCTGGAGCGAGGACAGGAGATGAGGCTGTTTGTGAGGAGTTAGAGAAGTTTGTAATAGCAGATGATCCAGAGAGGTTCTTCCAAGTTGGCATACGTTTGCCACACCAAGAGAAGATGGAGTTGTTGGAATTTCTGAAGAATAATATAGATGTCTTTGCGTGGGACCCCTATGAGGCTCCAGGAGTAGATCCGAGCTTCATTTGTCATCGTTTAAACGTCAATCCTGCCATTGTTCCGAGGAGACAGCCACCTCGGCGATCTTCCAGAGAACATTCTGAGGTTGTGAAGGAAGAGGTTCTTAAACTCAAAAGGGCGGGGGCTATCAAAGAAGTTTTCTACTCTGAATGGTTGGCTCATAGTGTTGTTGTTAAAAAGAAGAACGGCAAATGGAGAGTATGTGTGGACTTTACTGATCTGAACAAGGCCTGTCCTAAAGATTCGTTCCCAATGCCACGTATTGATCAACTGGTAGATGCTACTGTCGGACATCCTCGGATGAGTTTCTTGGACGCCTTCCAGGGTTACCACCAAATTCCCTTGGCGTTAGAGGATCAGGAGAAGACTCCTTTCATTACTCCAACTGGGAACTATCATTATAAGGTCATGTCATTCGGGTTAAAAAATGCTGGGGCTACTTACCAAAGAATGATGACCCGAATGTTTGAACAGCAACTGGGGAAAACCATTGAAGTATACGTGGATGATATGGTGGTGAAGAGTAAGACAAGACCTTTACACATTGACAGTATCCTGGCCGACACCTTCCGTATGCTAAGAAAGTATAAGTCGCGCCTTAACGCCTCCAAGTGTTCTTTTTTGGCGTGGGTCTGAAAGTTCTTGGGATATATGATTACTCACAGGACATGGGGAGGTAAACTCTAAAGGTGTTAAGGCTATTCGAATTTGCAGCCGCCTTGGAACTCCAAAAGAGATCCGTAATTGACCGGAATGATTGTCGCATGAATAGATTTATCTCTCGGTCGACTTGACTGGGTGCCGTCCTTTCTTTCAAGTCTTGTTGAATAAATGGAAAGGGTTTCAATGGACCGAGGACTCGCAAGTTAGCTTTCCAATGTCTCTTAAGCAATATCTTTCTCGGCCACCCATTTTGTCTCGTCCCGAGGCGGACGAGGTTTTGTTTGCTTATTTGGCAGTGGCCGTCCATGCGGTGAGCCTGGTCCTTATAAGGAATGAAAGCGAGGTGCAAAAACCGGTCTACTATGTTAGTAAGTCTTTGAATGAGGCCGAGGTGCGCTATCTGCCCTTGGAAAAAGCGCTTCTGGCCGTAGTCCATGCCACGTGCAAACTTCCTCATTATTTCCAGACTCATACCGTGGGTTGTTCGACTCAACCGCCTCTCAAGGCGGTGTTACGCAAAGTGATTACTTCCGGCAGGGTGGCAAAATGGGGAACCATTTTGGGAGCCTTTGATGTCAAGTACAAGCCTCGCACCTCGGTGAAGGGCCAGGTCCTCGCGGACTTGGTGGCAGAGTTTACCGAACCATTGTTAGAAGAAATTCCAAAAGAAGCATACATGGATGAAAAATCAGTTGGTGTGATCACGGCCGCAGTGCCCTCGGCTTGGAGAGTGTATGTGGATGGGGCCTGCTAATCGAGAGGGTCCGGTGTTGGACTTGTTCTAATGTCCCCCGAAGGAATTGTCTTCGAAAAATCTTTTGAGATTGGCATTCTCGCTACTAACAACGAGGCCGAATATGAAGCAGTCTTGGTAGGCATGCAGATGGTACGTAAGATGGGTGGGAAGGAAATTCATGTCTTCTCGACTCCTCAACTCGGTGGTCGGCCGTGTCACGGGACCAGTGAAGGCTAGAGATTCAAGGATGCAGGAATATTTGGCCCGTATCAAGCGCGCAAGCTGAATTTGACTCCTTCGCATTAACTCATATCTCTCGGAGCCGAAACACCCATGCACTTTAGCTATGCTGGCAACGTCCTCGGCTCAAGGTTTACCTCGGGTTATCCTCGTTGAGGATTTACTAGAACCCTCTCTTGTCATTACCAACGCGCCTCGCATTCATCTGATAAGGCCTAGGCCTAGTTGGATTGACCCAGTTACAGCTTTTCTTAAAAATGATATTCTTCCTTAGGACAAATCTGAAGCAGAAAAGATACGTCGAAAGGCGCCACGTTTCTGGTTGTCCGAGGACCAGAAGCTGTATAAACGATCCTTTTTAGGACCGTACTTGTTGTGCGTACATCCCGAATCAACAGAAGCATTACTGGAGGAATTGCATAAAGGAATTTGTGGGAGCCACACTAGGGGAAGGTCCTTAGCCCATAGAGCCCTGACTCAGGGTTAATGGTGGCCCAATATGCAGAGGGAGGCTCAGGACTATGCCAAAAAATGTGATCAATGCCAGAGGTTCGCCCCTAATATTCATCAACCTAGAGGGGTTCTCAACCCTCTCTCTAGTCCTCGGGCCTTTCGCACAACGGGGATTGACATAGTAGGTGGCCATTTCCGAGGGCCGCAGAAACAAAAGATGGTCGCTCGTAGGAGCACTACTTCACTAAGTGGGTTGAAGCCGAGCCCTTAGCTAATATTCGAGATGTTGATTCCAAGAAATTTATCTGGAAAAATATTGTCACTAGATTTGGTATACCACATACACTTGTCTCAGACAATGGCGTTCAATTTGACAGCAAGGCCTTTAGGCAATATTGTGGTGACATGGGTATCATAAATAGATACTCTACCCCAGCTTATCCTCAAGGAAATGGGCAAGCCGAGGCCGTTAACAAGGTCATAGTCAACGGGCTCAAGAAGAGGTTGGACGATGCGAAAGGCAGATGGGTAGAAGAGCTCCCTCATGTTCTGTGGACGTATCAGACCACACCACGCAGGTCCACTGGAGAAACGCCATTCTCTATGACTTATGGAGCCGAGGCAGTGATACCTCTGGAATCTGGTTTTCCTACTCTAAAGACGAGTTCTTTTAGCCCAGAGAATAACAAGGGACTCCTGGAGAAAGATCTTGATTTACTTGAGGAACGGCGCGAGGCAGCTATGGTCCAAATGGCTTATTATCAACAGAAGCTAAAACGGGGATATGATGCACATGTGAAGCTAAGGCCACTTGCACCTGGTGATCTTGTACTAAGGAAAGTTGTAGGCACTTCTAAGAACCCAGCTTGGGGTAAGCTGGGACCCAACTGGGAAGGCCCCTATCGCATTGTTTCAGTAGCAGGCATAGGGTCGTATAGGCTAGCTGACCTAGACGAACGAATTGTACCACGTCCATGGAATGTAAATAATCTTAGAAGGTATTATTATTAATGAAATGTGCTTTTGTCAGTCAATATTTCAAAGTTATGAGTAGCTCGATGCTTGCAATTGTTATCCTTAAGAATCAAACAAACAAACTTGGTTAAGTGTCGTTCTCGGACCACAAACCTTGTGGAAATTGATGTCTTATCATTTGTTAAACAGAACCTTAGTTATGTCGGGTCTTCGGACCTCCTACTTTGGGAAAATTAACATTTGAAGTTACAATCCTTAAGAATCAAACAGAAACTTGGTTAAGTGTAGGAATGGCAACGGGTCGGGTTCGGGCCGGGTTTTTGCATACCCGGACCCGACCCGCGGGCCAAGACCCGAAACCCGGACCCGGCCCGAATAATAATCGAGTTTTTTTCTCGGGGCCCAGACCCGCCCCGCCGGGCCCCGCGGGCCCGTTTAACTTATTGGGCCCAAATTTAGCCCAACCAAAAAAAAAATTTTGAAGCCCATTAAATCATGTGACATGAATTACTTGCATACTAGATCAGAAGAAGTTTCTTCAAGACTGTAAATGACACTTATTCTCTTCTTCTACTTTGAATATGGGCTTTTCATTTGAATATGGGCTTAATAGAAGCAAAATTTTAACAGAAGCAAGCTTTAAAATGTTACAGATTAGTACTGAGACCCCAATTCCTTTCAAATACAAATAAAGCAATCAAGCAATCGGGGATTCCACAACATCATATTATTCCACTCTTTCACACTTAGTTCTTTTTCTTCTTCACCACACTTTCCTAGCAACCGAAACACACCCACGTATTCAAAATCCAATAAACCCAATTCCACCGCCGCCACGAACTTTGCCGAAAGGAGGAGTGGCCCTCCAAATGCCATCTGACACAAAGGTATTAGCTATTCTCAAAAATTGATAAAAACCTAACTTTACGACAACAAACTATAATCCAAATTCCAAAATAGAAATCGCATAGATCAAAATTACCAAATAACAAAATACATATAAATCATTAAACAAAACAAAAATTGATAATCATACCACATTAAATTTATCTAATGTGGAGAGCATTGGTTTCTTGTTTAGGTTTTCCAAGAAGCCGGTTAAATATGGTTGATTCTCAACGATCACTCACCCAAACAATCACTCACCCAATTAACTAAAACACACATAAATAAAAATTGAAATTTGGAAAAAAAGTATTATCATAAATAATTACCACATTTACATTTACCAAGCATCTCACACAGTTTCGAATTTCCAAATTCTACTGGATTAAGGAAAAAAATTTAAAAAATCAAAATACGAAGAATTACTTTCCAAAAAAAAAAAATGAAACAAGCCTAACTAAAATCGCTTGTACTATTGCATTTTGAAAAGATTTCAAATAAAATGTAATATCAAAATTTTGAATCAGAACTCTGTTAACGGCTAAAGTCCACTTCAATCACATAATCACCAAATTCATAAACGTAACATATTTTTTAGCAGTTCAAATTCGTTGAAGTTCGAACTTCTTCGAGCTTATAAGCTAAACCACTTCAAATATTCAAAATTCAAAATTGCAAACTAAAAACAAAAAATTGAACTAGGTACATTATTCGAGCATAACTGTAAGATTCAAACTAAAATTACATTTCTCAACTACTTGGTGAAAAACACTTACAAGTAAGACACGTCAATTTCATTTTACCAAGTGAAGAAACAAACAAAACCCCAAACTCAAAGTGATCACATCGGCAAAAAAGAAGGATACCCATAAGCCCTAAAATTCAAATCCATCAACAAACTTAATCTTTAAAAAAAAAAAAGCATAATTAGGATCTTAATCAAGATACTAACCTTAAAAGCTAACGGACAAAACCCAAAACTGAAAAAACAAAAGGAAATAAAAGACGCAATTAAAAGAAGACAAACCAAACCTCGGGATGGATGACGATGAAGAAGAAGATGGAGACGATGATGACGATGAAAGGCGAGGCCGCGAGGCCGCGAGGCGAGGCGAGGCGAGAGCTGCGGCTGGTTGAGGCTGTGAGTGTGAGAGAGGCGAGAGGGCAGGGGCGCAGGGCTGAGGCCTGAGTGTGAGAGGCGGCTGGTGTGAGTGTGAGAGAGTAGAGAGTAGAGAATTAGGTTTCTTACAAAATCAGAAAATATATATATAAGGGGTATTTTAGTAATTTCCTATACCGGGTATTTAACCGGGTATTTATCCGGGTCGGGTTCCGGGTCGGGTCTGGATTTTTTTGATAAAACCCGAACCCGACTCGGACCCGCTTCGGGTTTTTTTTTTAAAATCCATACCCGACCCTATTCTTTATCGGACCGGGTAAAACCCGGCCCATTAGGGTCGGGTTAGACCGGGTATCCGCGGGTCGAATTTAAATTGCCATCCCTAGTTAAGTGTCGTCCTCAGACCACAAACCTTGTGGAAATTGATGTCTTATCATTTGTTAAACAGAACCTTAGTTATGTCGGGTCTTCGGACCTCCTACTTTGGGAAAATTAACATTTGAAGTTACAATCCTTAAGAATCAAACAGAAACTTGGTTAAGTGTCGTCCTCGGACCACAAACCTTGTGGAAATTGATGTCTTATCATTTGTTAAACAGAGCCTTAGTTATGTCGGGTCTTCGGACCTCCTACTTTGGAAAAATTAACATTTGAAGTTACAATCCTTAAGAATCAAACAGAAACTTGGTTAAGTGTCATCCTCGGACCATTAACCTTGTGGAAATTGATATCTTATCATTTATTAAACAGAACCTTAGTTATGCCGGGTCCTCGGACCTCCTACTTTGGGAAAATTTAACAGTTGAAGTTAATGGTCTAAAAAATCAAATGGAAAGTTGATTAAGTCCGGTCCTCGGACCTCAAGCTTGATTAGAGTTAATTTCTTATTGCGTCTGGAAATTAGTGCCTTACTGGTCATTAATTCAGACCTTAAGTTTTATATCTTTAAGCGTTAAGCCAAGTCCGGTGAGGAATGGTCCTCGGATCTTACATCCTACTAAACACAATACCACACATTATAAGGATTTAACCGTTATATGAGGTTTCTTTTTATCAAGGCATTGTTTAAAATATCTCAACCATGTCATCTGCTGTTAAATTTTTTAATGCTAAAACATGCAAATGACTACGTGGAGGTTATGATTGTGTGATAGTTGGAGTTAGATTTGTTTGTTCTATCCCTTTTGACTATGTACTAATGGCATTCTTTATAACAAATACAAAAAGAGTAAATTAAAACGGATGTAACATAGGTGAGAATCAAATGAAATTGTTTTTCATTAATCATTCAAATATGTATTACATATTTAATTCAAACATGGAAAAAGAGAAGTCCTAAGCTAGGTCCTAAGCCTTCGGAGGGGGGTCTTGCTGAGAGGTACTGGTGGCCTCGGTCTTTCTCAACTCTAGCTCAAAGGGAGTTAAGACTTGCTTTCCTTTATCAGCTGTCTTCGTTGGAAGGACGTTGGGTTCCACTATCTGGCTCAAGTCCTTCTCTGCATCCCCTCCTCCTTCCTTCTCTTTGTTGGAACTTGAAGGTTCTGTAGGGTCAGGAATTGGCTGTGGGACCACCGGAGGCAGAGCAGGGAAAGTTGACTCAGGGGTAGGAGTAGCAGCAGGAGCCTCTTCAATCTCCTGTATCTCCAGGGGAAGCCAAACGTTCTCGGATTTCCTCAGGTCCGAGGACAGAGGAACTCCAGCTACGTTTAGGGCTTCCCCCCAGACTTTCTGACAGTACTCCCGGCATAAAGCCGCGAAGGCCTCTGTCAGCTGCTCCTCGGTTGTTGCTACCCCTTCCTAGTAGCTCGTCTGCTTGGCAGCCTCTAAAGAGCGTTGGAATGAGCTGGCTTCTTCCTTCATCAGCGCAATTTCTTTTTCCAGATCCGAGCGCTCCCTTTGGGCTTGGGAGAGCTCTTCATCTCTTTCGCGAAGGAGCTTGCGCTGCCCTTCTATCTGGGTCTTCATAGTCTTCAAGTTTGACTCGACTCCATTTTTCTCTCTCCTCAGCTCAGCCACCTCCGAAGTAAGCTTCTCATTTTCAGCAAGGGTTGTGCCCAAGGACTTCTCAATCTCCATCCTAATTTCCTGCTCGGTTCTGGCCTTCTTCCGAGTGTCTTCTATGAACTTCTCGGCTACAAAGACTTCCTGAATGGCCTGTAACAGAGTATGAGGGAATCAGCAATAGTAAAAAAAAAAAAACTTATGAATATTACTAAAAAATGGTAAACTTACCAGCGCTAAGTCTCTTTTTAGAGAGAGGAATAGCTGTGGCTGGCTCATTTTTTCCAAGGTCTCCATGTCCTTGGGCAGCAAAAGAGGGCGCTCCAACACTTCGGCCAAGTGGTGGGCATGGCCTTGTTGAACCGCCCTTATACTGGATTGGCAGGAGATGGGTGCACCGTCCAATCTTAAGTCGGGGGACCACGTGGTCGGTGCTCGGCACACTTCGGCCACGTTCCTGATTTCCCCGCTTTCAACTGAGCGAGCCCTACCCTTGCCTTTATCCAGCTTCTGCTGCTGAGCCGCTGGAGGTTGTTGTCGTGGTTTCTTGGGGTCCTTACTGGTCATCCCCTCGGCCTCCCCCTTTCTCTTCTTTTTGGGATCTTCGGCTGGAAGTTTTGGCTCGGCTGGAGGAGGGGGAGGTGGCAAAGTTTGAAGAGCTTAGGATGCCCCTGTCTTTTTCTCGGCGACCTTCGCACCTCTCTTGATTAGGAGATCTTGCATCCTATCCATGTCTTCCTCGGCTTCGTCTTCCGGTTGGGCAACTACAAACCCTGCAATTCCAGAGGCCTCAGTGGCTTCTTCTTCCTCGTCAGAGAGTACAACAAACTGGTTCCCTCGAGGTCTTTCGGTATCTTCGAATTGGAACTGTTTTATCTCCTCGTCTAGCGTGTTTGAAGAAGACACTTGCTCCTCTGGGACAACAATCGCCTGGGAGTGTGTAGCTAGAGGGACTGCAGCAATCTATTGTAGATGCAGTACGGTGTGAGGGGCGTCAGGGAGATCGTGGTCGTCCAAAAAGTTGGGCCGGGCTACGTTGATCTTCTTTCGCCTTCGGTCACCCACTACTATGGCGTTTTCTATCTCTTGGAAGTCTGAGGAGATGGGATCGTACCCTAAGATCAGATGGGCGGCTCTGAGTTGTAGGTCCTCGCTGACAAACACCTCAGAGCGCAGTACTCGGTTAAGATCTGCAACGTTGCAGTGGCTTAAGCGTGGGCGCACGTGTTGCTTATCTGCAAAAGAAGACACCAAATCAAACGAACATGGTCAGGTTCACACAACATATAATAAACCTAAATAAATGTGAATACGCATTTGTGTGAGTGTTAGAGGAGTTTGTGCAGGGGGGAAGGTTAATCCTAAGGTGTCGCACCCGGATCTCCCCACTCAACTCGGGCAAGCTGGAGGCCGTCGTGCCGCTCCCCTAAACGATCGTGTAGTCATCCTTCATGCCTTTGTTGGATTCGTATACGGTGAGATTAGCCTAACGACGCTGGAACGGGACTTAATATAGTAACCTACTTTGGAGAGTTTATGGGACTCGTACAGAAAGACGACGTCGTGCCAGGTGAGGTTTAGACCCATTTGCTTATTTAGAGCGTCGACACTGCCCAACACTCTAAAAACGTTTGGGAGGCATTGATCGGGACACAACCGGTGGTTGAGAAGGTACTCCCTGGTTACAGGTTTCATTGGGAGGGTCATCCCACCCCCTATGAAGGCTATCATTGGGATGATAACCTCTCCCTCTTTCCTAGAACCGGCCACGGCTTCTGCCGGGCAATATTTTAACCCTACATTGCCGGGAATGTGATACTTGGCTTTGAAGCCTTCCATTCCAACGGCGGTATCAACTAGACACTTAAACCTACCCATTAGAAAAGAACGAAAGGCTAAACTCTAAAGGGAAGAATGTCTACGAGGACAGCCGAGGACTATATCCGAGGAGAAAAGGTTAAGAATAGAGAGAGCAAGAACTTACAAAGTTGAAGGTGCAAATTTCCACGGTTTTCTACAGGTAAAGTATGATTGCTGATGTTTTGATGGGATCAGCCCCTGGGGAATTAAATGAAAGCGTAGGTTCCCGAAGCGTCACGATGTGCGGAAAAGCGGCCCCGAAATTATGTTCGTCCCGCCCAAATTTTCGTGGAGTAACGAGGACCGTTGGATACTCATCTCACCGTTGAACGTGGGGGACAAAGTGTAACTTACAGCAATAAATGGGCGCGTTTTTGAAAATTAAACCGCCAAACCGCCAAGTGGCATCTTCTGGGATGTGAAACGATTTCCACACGTGCAATCATTCACAAAGTGTGTGGAGTAAGTTCTCGTCAGATCAAAACCCTATTTTTCTCCTCGGACGTTGAAAATTAGAGTTTTGAGGGGCTATTGTGAGGAGTAAAAAGACCCTGATGGGAATATGGGCCGTTGGGCCATGCTAAGGAAGGCCGACCTGCTCTTGGGTTTAGAACTTGTCAGTATTACGGGTCGGCCCATACACCGAGGATCCGAGGATCCAGCCGAGGGTGAATTTCCCTTCGGATGGACACCGGAGAACCTGGTACTTCATGGTAAAGGTTAGGGAATGACACGGTCAAGACTATTGGTTAAAGGGGGTGAACCCTTGAATGTTCTAGAAGCACTGATGTTAGAGAAATACTAAGGATAAAGGCTGCCACCTCCACATTAAAGACCCTGCACCTACCACCATGGCCGCATTAATGGGGAAGTGACACCTGAACAGTGGAAGGGAAACTTCTGGTTACTATTCAAAGGCACTGAGAAAAGAAATATCTAGGCTAAGGGGGAGTTGGGGCAACACGTGTACAAAGTATCAAAAAAAGGAGTATTTAAGGAGCAATCTAGAACAAGAAAAGGGGACGGACTTTTTTGTAACCCAAAAGAAAAAGAAAACAAAGAGTAAGAGATAATATAAGAACAGCCCTCGGCTTACGTCCGAGCAGGTTGATTTATAATATTCCTTGTTGTTCCCAAGTGTTACCAATCTTTGGCTTGTCATTTAATCCTCGAACACTTCTAACCTGGGTTTCAAGCCCACACTCTACAAATTCATATTGTTTAAGGCTTATTGGGCCTGAGCCCATAATTGTTCTTGGGGTCAGGTGCAATTGTGCACTTACAAAAATAATAAATATTATGTTAGAAAAGTCACAATATGCAAAGATATGAACTTATTTGTTGTGTGTGTGTGTGAATATATACATATATATATATATATATATATATATATATGTATATATATATATATATGTATATATTTAAAAGGGGAGTGGGAAGTGTCATTTTATAAAACATCAAGATTGGTTTAATTTACTCTAAAAAATTTGCGGAGTGAGTTTTGAGCTATTCTTTAAACAATTTCAATATATTTATGAAAATAAGCTCATAAAGGTGAAAGTTTTATTAAACATTCAATACATCATAATCTTCCAAAACATTATATTCTCCCTTTTGAAAACCAAAAAATACAAGAATAAAAGGAAGAGACCCTCTCTCTCTCTCTCTCTCTCTCTCTCTCTCTCTCTCTCTATATATATATATATATATATATATATATATATATATATATAAAAGACATTTATAGAACGTTTGGATTAGTGGAATGTGAAGAGAAAAGATGAACAAGGAAAGAGACCATTTTTCCATTTTTAGGGATGGCAAAAACAACCCACCCATCCCCACGTTGTCGCGTGTAAAATTTCTCTTCCACCGAAGAGGTGATAGAGGTCCGGATAGTTTTTGCTCACCCAACCTCATATTACCTCACCCCACCCCAAATGTGTGTGTGTGTGTGTGTGTGTATAATGTGGTTTTTTTTTAATAAATATTGTAGCTATAATTTTTTTGGTAGTATTATCTTTAAAACACTTGTCTATGCGTCTTTCTTATTATTCTTACAGTAGTCATTTTCCCTTATATTTAATTTTTATCTCATCAATGTTGGAGTCATCTCATTATGATTAGTAAAACATTTCCAACTTGCCCTGAACCTGGAGAAGGTACTTGATATCAAATGATATCATGTCCGTGGTATCAAAATTCAATAAGTGTGACACATATTAGTACAAAATAATTACTCTACTAACAAATGATAGACATGTGTTAGTGAGTAGTTATTTTTACACACATGTTTCTCATTTATTGAGTTTTGATACGAATGGCGTAGTATCATTTGATACAAAATATTTTTTTCGAAACTTGACCTACCTCCACTAATGCCCCACACATATTTTTCCCACCTCATTGCTATCACTACTTATTTTGTCATGAAGAAGGAAAGAAAGAAAAGAAAAGATGGATGGAGTGAGTTTTCCATAAGGATCCAATAATGAGAGGCAAAAAAGGGCACATATGGATCTTACACTACATGGGGCCGTTTGGTATGGTAGTTTAAGTAACACTTTTCAGTACAAAATCCAATAAGTGTAACACATATCAGTACAAAATAATTACTCTACTAACAAATGAAAGATGTGTAAGTGGTAGTTATTTTTACACACATGTTTCTCATTTATTAAGTTTTAATACAATGGTGTAGTATTATTTGATACAAAATACTTTTTTCTAAACCTAACCTACCTCCACTAATGCCCCCACACATATTTTTCCCGCCTCATTACTATCATTACTTATTTTATCACAAAGAAGGAAAGAAAAGAAAAGAAAAGATGGATGGAGTGAGTTTTCCATTAGGATCCAACAATGAGAGGCAAAGAAGGGGCATATATGGATCTTACACTACATGAGGTCGTTTGGTATGGTAGTTTAAGCAATATTTTTCAGTTTTTAAACAACATTACAAGTATTTCCACACATTTTTTCATCTACTCGTATTTTCAAAAAATACAAATAACATTACTAGAACAACATTACTAAACGGCCCCATAATTACCTTAACACCCTCGTGAACCTTTTTCCTTACAACACTTTTTTTCCAATTTTAGTAAGTGAAATTGTAAAATATTTTTTGCAATAAAGTGTTTTTTTTCTTTAAAAAAATTCATTAAAAGTCAAAGAAATACAAAACATAAATCAATAAAATTGCAATCTAATCCCAAATTAAATAAAATAAAAATTTCATATAAAACACAAAATTTTCTTTTAAAAAAAGATGATATTTATATGATGAGTCATACTAACGAGTGCCCTTAAAGCAATAATTAACAATCTATTTTAAAAAAAATTTAACATTACTTTTATGATATATAAAAAAAATTATTAAAATATTAATTACTTTTTTTTCCCCTCCCATACCAATTTTCTTTAACAGGATTGTTAAGCATGCCTCGTTAACGTTTTCCTTATATGATTTTTCCTAGGTGCAAGGGCAAGCTGGCAAAGACGTTAACAACAAAAAGATGATGATCCTTTATTATAGGTGCAACGTGTTAGTGAAACAACCAAAACAACTTTCAAGCCCATGGTGTCATAAATCTAGGAAAGTTTCTATTTTAATGAGCTCCTGAACTTGCTGCTCACCCTCTCCGCACTTTTCCAAAAGCAAAGCACCATGAAATGAATTTTAGTTGGCAGTACGTACTCTCTTCTCTTATCTGTACAACTCAACTAGAATCAGTGAACCTCCACAGTCCACACACACAATTTTCTTTTAACTTTTCTCTTTTTCTCTTTTCTCGTTCAATAATTATAATCCCAGAAGCAGCCTCAGCTTGACCATCAAGGCAGGTAATGAAATCATAAAGTCAAAAGACCCACCACCATGCATTTGCTACAGTTCTATATATGTACCACATACCCCCTACGACTACTACTACTGCTACTAATACTACGTCGTAGCTTCTCTCTCTCTCTCTCTCGCTCTGTGTCTGACGATTTTAATTCAGTTTGGGCCGTTCTTGACCGTACGATCAATGGCGATGTAATGTAACCTTATTAGTAGCCGACAGCCTCTGATGAGACAAAGACCGGTCTAGTTCCTTTTGGCAAGTCTTCAACTGGGTCCTACCTTTTACTCCCCACCCATCTTCCGCCACGTGTCCTTCGCATATCTTCGAGATAAGAGATATAGATAGAGACTATATAATATAATTATAATAATTATATTATCCAGATGTTACTTTCAAATAATTAAATTCATAATTTTTATTCGTTAATCACATTTTACAAAAAAATTTAACTTCTTAGAGTGTTTGAATGCAAAAATTTCTATTTATTTTAGTATAAGAAAAAACTTTTTATATTTAAAATACTCACTTTTTATAATACTTTATTTCAAATTATTTATTTACACTATATTTCATTAAAATATTTATTTTTATTAATTTTTTAATTATTTTTCTTTTCTCACATATAACAATTACTATTTACTATCTTCTTTTATTAGCAAAATATGTAAAGAAAAAAATAGAAAAACTTAAATCCAAAATAGATAGTGCTAGTTTAAATTTATATAATTACTAGCAATTATATGATTTATTTTCTATTCTACAAGCATTAATGCACCCTTAACTTTAACTTTGTTTACTTTTTCTTTAAATCATATACTATATAATTAAAATCTTAATTTTATTACAGTCAAAATTTTTCCCCTCTTTTCACATGTATAAAATATAATTCATTTTTTATGGGATAGCTTTGTAACTATCCTAAATGACCTAAACTACATTAAAAGAAACCCCTAAAAAAAACTATATAAAAAAATTTAAAAATCTTAATTTAATTACAATTGAAATTCTAGATATCAAAAAATTTTCCATCTTTTCACGTGTATAAATTCTACATAAAAAAAAAATTAAATGTACAATATGAGAGAAGGCATAAGTTTGAGTTTAAGTTAAACTCTATCAACTAAAAAATTGCAATACTTTTTTTTTAGATAAAAATAACACAACTTAATTATTCTTATCAACTTTCTCAAAAAAATTATATAGTTATTCTTATCAACTTTTTCTCTATTGTTTTATTAAATTTTTAGATAAATACAAAAACTTAATTGTGGATATGAAATTTTTTTAGAGATAAGTAACACTACTACCACACACACACATGTATATATATATAACACTACTACCACAAATATAATTTTATCAGGAAAAAAATATGTAATTATATAAATAGTGTTTTATATGTAATATGATTTTTCTTTATTCTTATCTTCACCTTCTATAATATATTTTCTTTTTTCGTGGAATAAAAATCACACTGGATTGTGAATCTCCGAATCCCAAAGAAAACGTCTCTTTTTTTAAGCTACACAAGCATATATTTCTTTTCTTTTCTTTTCTTTTCCATTTTTTTTTTCACAAAGCTGGATTCTAATTCATGAGTAAGGAGCAATAAATTCAATGATAAAAATAAGTAGAGCCTTTAGGTAAATTTATATGTGTTATTTTTACGAGTGTATGTCTTTGGTACGTGTATACATATATATTGCATCTTATATTGTTTATAGGACCTTTTGCTTTCTATATTTTGTGTTGTCTTACTCTTATTATGAGCTAAAAGCACCGAACTTGCATTTTATGAATTTGGAAGGACAAATTTTTAAACTTTTTAAAGAAATGTAGATTCATATGTTGGCTTGCTTTCTAAATCATGAGTTATTCTATTTTGATAAATAATTATCATATATATATATATGTATGTATGTATGTATGTATGTATACACTCATGCTGTGGTGGTTGCCTAATGATGTACAATATATTTTACTCAAACACACTACATATATTATGTATTAGGATAATTAATTTAAAGCTTCAAGTTTCTCACTACTTAATTAGTAAAATATTTCATAAATAAATCCCTTTTTTTACATTCAATTATAATTAAAATAATTTTTCATTTTTTATAATCTATATTTAACATCAAAATATATTTTTTTACTTTATAAATAATTTTTTATCTAAAAAATTTAGTTTACATATAATTTTTTAATTAAACCATACATCAGACATAATACTTATTGAAAAATGTTTTTTACTAATTCTCCATTTCATTATAATTTGACCACGTGTTCTTAATTTTATTAAAAATTGTAAATTTTTTTAAAGAGCACGATTTTTTTTATTTATAATTTTTGTACTTCATTATTAATTATTTTACATATTTTACATATCGACCCTGTGCAATTTACGTGGGAATGACGCCCCCCTTGTTCTTTCGAACAGTGGGAGATGTGATGTGGGTGGGACACGTGGACGGTAAGGAACGTGACAGAGGAAAGAGCGTAGTACAAAGAATAGCGTGGGAGCGCGTGAAGGTGATTGACGTGACTAAAGTACGATGAAAGGCTGAGGAAGAGGCAGGCAGCACCCGCGTAAAAGTCGAGGGGTCTCTGCCAAACTTACCTTTACTCATTTTGGCCTGCCTTTTCATCATGACCACTTTTTTTTTTTTTTTTAAGATTTTATTTTCCCCCAGTCTCGTCTCTGCGCGTGGAAACGAAATAGTTTACTTTCTTGTTGAGTGTGTTAAGCACGCTCCTTGAGAGTGAAGTGGGGTGCGAATTTTATGGTACAGATTCTTGTTTGGGTAAAAAATTGAATAATCCGAAAGAGACATGGGTTGATGGAGAGGAAATTATTTGGTAAGAATGGAAGCAGTACTCAGTACAGCATGGGTGCCCTAGTAGGCTAGTACTTTGTTGGATTGATTGGATTTGCATTTTTGTTTTTTTTTTCCCCTCAAGATTGATTGGATTAGATGGTTAGGAAATCAGAAGTGCGTCCTTGGCGAATTTTTAATGTATTTTTTTTTATTAAAAAATTATGGTGATTTTTTTTTTAATGTTGTTTGGTAAGGGTAAATATAGTTTTTTTTAATTAAAAAAAAAAGTTAATAAAAGCTTTTATTTTATTTTTAAGAAATGCTAACGAATACCTTTTAAGGTATTAGTTAATATTTTGACAATTTTTTCATTTCTTATAAAAATTGTGTTAAAATTTTTCTAAAATGAATTGTTAACCAATGTCCTAAGGGCCCTCATTAGTATGACATTTTTTTTAATAAGTACTATTACTTCCGTCTCAAAATATTAAGGCCATGTTTGTACACTAACTTAAACTCATGTTTTCAGTTTTTAAACAATATTACATGTATTTTCACATACTTTTTCACCCACACGTATTTTCAAAAAAACTGAAAACTATTATTTAAACAAACGTATTAAACGGGCCCTAAGTCTTGTATGAAAAATTTAGGACTCGTTTGGTTGGAAATTTTTAGTGGTATTGTTCAATTTTCAGTGTTATGAAAAGCGTTATAGAAATACGTATTAAAAGTGTTATTATTGTTTAAATATTGAAAACTGTTGTTTAAATACAGTACCAAACAACCCCGCAATTTTTTAAAAATACATAATTTTATGATTATCTGTTAGTTAAAACTTAGAAATGTACAAATTTTCAAAATTATTATCATTCATTTAAACTATAAAGAAAGAATAGTATTAACTTTTTAAATAAAGTTAAAGTTTAGATAGAAATTTCATTTTTTATTAAAAAAAAAATCGTTTTGGACATTACAAAATAAAATAAATGATCAACAATTTGAGATGAAGAGTGTATCAATAAACTACTGAAAACTACGTGATATCCAAACAGACACTTCCAATCTTTCAATCCTTAATTGATTTAGATGTCAACTGCTTTTATTAGCTAATAAAATAATTTAGGTTGAGATATCTATGATTCCAAGATAACTTTGACTTAATAAGTAGTGTCACCTAACAATTATGATTACAGGATATTATTTTTTGAAGAGTTATGGTTAAGCTAAACTCATGAAGAAGAAAAAGCTCCGGCGGCAATTATCTCATTATTAATTTCATTGTTAATATTATTAGTTTATTACTACTACAACAACAACAACTAAGTTTTAATTTCAAAAATTTTAAGTTCTATAATGGATCTCAACAAACTAATCATGGTAGATTTTATGGTTTATTTTCCATCAATTTGTTTTATTCAAAGTCATATCTATTATTTCTTTAATTGATTTGTGAGTTTTTACTATTTCTAATAATGTTATTTTTGGAATTCTTCTACTTTTATTTTTCTCTCAATTTGGATCAATTCACTCCTTGTCATTAGTGCCTTAATCACTCTCCTTTAAACATAACCAAATCATTTCAAACAATTTTTTCTCATATTTTCATTAATAATATAAGTCACCCATTTCTTTAAACAAATTTTCTCATTTAGAATCTTATTTTACCATTTATTTAACTTAACATTAACTTTATAATTACTTTTTCATTAAAAAGATATTTATTTGAAGACTTTTACAATTTAATTAAAAAATATTTATTTGAAGACTTTCATTGTTAGGCCTTGCCCAGTAGCGTAACGAGTGGTTCATTCTTTTTGCTATCATCACATTGATATTGATATTGATATGAAAGACTTATTTACAATTATCGTTTGAGATTGAAGTTGTCATTGTTAAAGTATTATGTTGAAAGTATTGTTACATGTTATGAATTAAAATCAATACAATTTCGCATATCAATAATAAAATTAAAAAACACAAAATTTGGTCTATTTCAACCGCCAACTCTAAGCTAATCCTGATAGCATTAGCTTACCCTTTTTTTTTTTTGGTTCTTCCTAGAAAAAAACCGACAATTAGCTTACAAAATTGAACTTCGAAAGAAAAGGCCCTTTAAGACTTTTTGTTCCAACGAGTCCCTATGATCTAGCAGTTGAGATACTGACATACATGGTACAACATAATAAAATATTTGTCAATAACATCTGACAATTAAGTATAAAGATTGGATAAACTTCCCAATATTTTTCACAATTATTAAATTGTTAAATTGTAATTTTTCACAATCATAATATATTACCATAATAAGTTGTATAAAAAATTGTAATATGTGTTATGTCTTTAACATTATTTAACAATTAAATCAATTGGAGTTGAGCGTGAAAAAAAAAAGAAAAAGGATGAGAAATGTTTTGTACGAAAAATTGTTACAAAATGCGGTAGTGTGAAACGATTGCGTTTGTAGTAATCAAGAGTCAAGACAATAACATCCAGTTGGCGATAGAGCAAAACATACTTTGTCGGTTTGTCCTTAGTTGGAAATGAAAAGAGATCAATCAAATCAAAACTATTTTATCCATCACTTAACTTATTTTATAGCTAGAAAGTAGTTAAAAATTTTCGCTTGCGTTAAAATTGAAAATATAGTATTTTTAAGGCATTTGTATCCGGGATGTAAAAAAAAAAAAATTTATATTATTAAAATTTACTTTATCTATTTTATCATTTTATTTTATAATTTATCTAACATTTTAATTTTAATTTTTATATACAATACATTAAAATAATATAAACTATACCGTGAAATAATATAAACAACTCACTTCTCCCACTTCCCTTACTTCCTCTCTTCCTCCATCAAACTCAATCACACCACTAAACGACCACCAGCGAAACCCACACTACTTAAACCCAGGGGTGGCTCCACTTGGAGCCCGGGGGTTCAAATGAACTCCCGAATTGGACCAAAAAAAAATTACAATAATTTTTTTTTTTTATCTTACCCCTAAATTTGACCCAAAAAAAATTATAATAATATTTTTTATCTTATTTTTCCTGTTTTGACACTTAAAATAAAATTTTGAATACCCTAACCTTAACAACTGAAATAAACTTAAATATGATCATCTTAATTCTTAACAATGTCTTGACCTTTTTAATCACAAACTCAATCACACCACTGAACGACCACCAGCGAAACCCACACCACTTAAACCCAGGGGTGGCTCCACTTGGAGCCCGGGGGTTCAAATGAACTCCCGAATTGGACCCAAAAAAAATTACCATAATTTTTTTTTTTTTTAATCTTACCCCTAAATTTGACACAAAAAAAAATTATTATAATATTTGTTATCTTATTTTTCCTGTTTTGACACTTAAAATAAAATTTTGAATACCCTAACCTTAACAACTGAAATAAACTTAAATATGATCATCTTAATTCTTAACAATGTCTTGACCTTTTTAATCACAAAGAAAAATCTCAATAGCAAACCAAGTTGATCTAAAATTTAGGAAAAAAATTTAACTAGCCCAAAAACATAAGTAGAATTTGCTAATCTTAAACCTTAGAAAAAGCTCATTTAGATCTTAACAAATTTTAAATAAATCAATCAAATGGGAAATTAGTGAATGAATGATTGATTGACTATGTACATTGAAACAGATGTAGCTAATAGGATTGATAATGAAAATATCATGTAACAATTTCAAAATATGAAACATCATAGAAGACAATTGTAAAACTTTATGTATTACGATTTTTCTTTTTGTGATGTCAATATATTTAATTTATCTTTTGTTTAAAATATTGTATAATTTATGTTTCTTATTGAACCCCCTAGAAAATAATCTTGGAGCCACCACTGCATAAACCAACCCAGCAACCACCGAAACAACCACCAAACCCACTATCGAAGCTAGCCCAGCCACCACCATAGATCAAAATAACAAACCACCATATCAGAACCCAAAACAAATCAACCCAACCCAAATCGGTCAAACTACCACCATTGCCACTGTGACCCATGAGCTCCACCATCCAACCCAAAACAAATCAAACCCATGAGCTCCAAAATAAAATAAACCCACCGTGACCCATACCCAAGCAAAACCAATCTCCACCACTTAGGTTGAGGTTGGCCACGCAAGATCCGTTGCCTTTTGCCAAGTTGGCAACCATTGAGCTCCACCATGTAGGCAGAGTTGGCTACACCAATCTCTATCGCTTGGGTCGAGTTGGCCATGGTAGCAAGTGAATGGTTTTGAGAGAGAGAGAGAGAGAGAGAGAGAGAGAGAGAGAGAGAGAGAGAGAGAGAGAGAGAGAGAGAGAGAGAGAGAGAGAGAGAGAGAGAGAGAGAGAGAGAGAGAGAGAGAGAGAGAGAGAGGAGTTAAAATTTAGAATAAAATATTAGTTTTTAATTTTACAACCTTGCTACAGTAAGTCCTATATTTAAGTTCTTACTATAGAAAGTTGCTAAACATTTTGGCAATACATACTCAGATAAAACCATTTTTATGTGTGTGGGGTTGTAAAATAACGATTTGGGGGATTTTGCACCCCCCAATGCTAATGCTCTTACCTGGGTAAGGGTATGGTATTTTTCGGTTTTTACTCCCACGTGTCAAGATTAGACAATGTAGACATTCCATTTTTGTAACTCTTATTTAGGGCCTGTTTGATTAGACATTTTGGGAGCTAAAAAGTGAGTTTTGAAACCCAAAACTCCGTTTCGCAATAGTAACTTCTCAGAACTTTTTTTAATTATAAATGTTCGTTTTAAACCTAAAACACTACTTTGCAATGACTTATACAAACACACCCTAACCTTACTTGTATTGCATCTTGCATCTCATCGTATTTCATGATTATATCGCATCACATGGATGAACTATTTTTTTTACCATCTGTATTTCAATTGCATTGCATGATATAAATCTTAAGGTCATAACAATTAAAATGACAATTCATGAGTCTTGTCAAAGAAAGAAGTTTTAACTATAAAATGCATCTACATTTAGGTCCCACCCATATATGATTATGAACTCTTAATTTTAATTGGTCTATTTTTATTCAAATTTAAATTAAATGATGTATCATAATACTACTGGTTGAGGATATAACTTATGGTAAGGTTGCATGCACCTGATTCAATCCGAAGACAAAGCATTTATCGATTCCAACAAAATTAGTAAAAATTGATTGATTAAATAATTAATCAATTAATTTGATAATTTTGGAATCAATTTGCTGGGCTTAAGAAACCAAGAAATTTTGAAAAATAAATCAAAATTCATGGGGAAATCAGATCACAACTGAAACAAAAGGAAGCAAACTGAAAAGGAATAGATTCGGGAAGGATTTAGGCCATGTGCTGATCGACATTGTAATGTATATGATATACCATCAAATCAAAATTCATGGTTTTTTTTTTCTGGGGGGCTAAGTTATTACTTAGTTAATAGATCAAGATAAGTAAATGGAACTTTTTAAGTACAAACCCTAAGTTTAGCATGAAACGAGAAGTGTTCTTAACTCTAGGTGTAACTTAGACACTTGTTAAATAATGTTGTCATCCGAAAGTTAGCTAGAGCCATATTCAACTTGTTGCATTAAAGATAAATTGATCAAAACTTATAAGCTATTTGATCAACTAGGATGTAGTTGGATTGGAATCGAGCTAATATAAAAGGCCACCTCCCACCCATTTTCAATTGTTTGCATTTATATTTATGTATTTTCAATTCGAAATGATGTTTCATACTTTTTTTAGGGCTTGTTGTAACTTAAAACATCAGTATAATTACACTTTGTTTTGAGATCGATTTTTATTTTATGCAATATATAAGAAATTCAAAACTTTGGAGGAACATTTTGGATGACATTATCCAAGTGGATAATTTGAGTCACTTTTCAGAAAAAAGATCACACAGTAAATCTCTTTTAGCAGCCATAAGGATGAATGGAATGATAACAAAGCCCCACGTGCACCATAAGGGGGCAAATCTTATGGACAAAATTTGATAATGCAAGTGATATCATATTGTTTTGCTAATCATGAATAATTATTATTCTTACCTTAACCAATCCTATAATTATGTCTTTTGACTAATTTTTACTGGCCGGATTCGGCCGGTTTGTCGCTCATGGTAATTAAGGTTGGTATGGTATCTACTATCTTTTAGTTTTACAGCGTAATAAATTCAAAATTATTACTTTGTGCACGAGTTTGCTAATTAATAATTGGTATAGAAATCGCAGTGGGGACTAGGGGATACCTTTCAGTTGGATTCTCACAAAATTGATCAAAATCATGTACTTCAAATTAGCCAAACGAAGAATAGCAATGGGGCCCTCCTTTCAAATTAGGGGAGCATATATATATAAACTGCTTTCTTTCTTCTACTTCAATCATGGCGCATCAAATTGAACAGCGATGAGAATTAAGTCTCTAAACAACAGGCTAAGAATGTATAGGCAGAAAAATTCTTAAGTACTCGGCATACCGAAAAATGGTGATCTTTTTTTTAATTTTTAATATTTATAGTGAATTTCATTAAAAATTTAATAAATAGATCTTATTATAAATGTAAGAGAATAATGAGTCATTCGTACTCCAGAAATACTTAAAAACTACTCGTATTCGAATTGGTTTATTAGATCTTGTTAATGAGTGCTCTCATGGCAATTGTTAATAAACTATTTTAGGAAAGTTTTGATACTACTTTTATGGAAATTAAAAAAAATGTCAAAAAAATTAATTGTTTGTTTTTATTTTCTTATAAAAAGTTAAAAATATTTTTTTTTCCTAAACCAATACCCTTAGGACATTCATTAATATTTTTTTTTTTAAATGAAGAGGTACTGCCATTGGTGATGTATTAGTTAGCATAACAACAGAAGAGTGAAGGTAGATATATAAAAAGAATTCAGAGTTAATAAATAGTTAAATACAAAAAAACATAAGGACATAAAAAGTAGTATAATTTTTTTAAAAGTAAATTACTAGAAACGCAAAAGATTCACAAACAGGCCAACTGACTACTTTTAAATAGATGTCCTAACTCTTTAACTCTCAATAATTTCAGGGGGCAAGAAAATAGCAATGCCCAACCAAAGGAAGGCAAGGAAGCATTATTATGTACTTGAGTTGTTGAGTGCTTCCCTAATTTGAAAATTTTAGTGAACCTCATTTTGGCGTTTCTGATCATTTGATTTCCACTCGTGTTTTTTATTTATTTACAAACAATAAAATAACTCGTAATCTTAAAAATATAAATCCACAATAAGTTAAATTATTAACCTTCACCGGTATAAAAAGGAGATATATAATAATAATTTGAATGTATAATTAGATTAAAAAGTCATTGTCATTTTCTTCTCTCTTGTGTGTGTTTGTTTCTTAAAAAAAAAAAAATTAAAAAGCATTTGCTACTTTTATAACTATGTCAAATGAAAGACATTTTTAGTTTTTTAGGGGTGTTTGGTAGAATAGTTTGAGATGAGATTTTGTAATTTTTTGAAATACGTGTGGGTGAAAAAATGTATAGAAATGTGTGTAATTTTGTTCAAAATGTAAAAATGTGAGTTTGAGATGGGAAAATAAACAGACCCTTATACTCCTATGTCTTAGCATTATAAGTTACCCTTATCATTGTTAGTTGGTGGGAGTGGGAGCACAACTAGGACTGAATGCGATGCACATTGTTCTTTTGATATAACTATTTTTATAATTTCATAAGTTTTGATTAATACACCAATGTATTATTTCCACAATACTCCATTATTGGGAGTTTTAATGATAATCCAATAATGAAGATATTCATTGTGATGTTCTATATTTGTGGTTCAAATCTTACATCTCCTCCTTTCACACTATTTACTTTCATTGTATATTAATTACAACTCATCAGTTTGAAAAGTTATGAAATAACTTACCGTTATGGCTGAGGGTACTCAAGATATGGATTTATTGATATGGGGTGTAAGTGTAGCACAAACACGGAGGTCTGAGGTCATTGAGATCAATCCACTACACTATGGTTTATTTGGTATTTGGGATATCTTATAAGTAATGGTGATTAGTACCTAGCCAAAGACTAAGATATCACTCCCTTAAATATCTATAATGAAATAAATTATGTCACTACAGTTATTATAATGGACAATATCATTTTTTTCATCATTACAAGTTCACACTAAATATAAGAATATAGTAACTCTTCTCATCTAAAAGAAGTATTTAGACAACTCCAATATTGCCTTGCACTTAACATTATTTCGTTGGACATAAGCTAAACATAGAAATACAAAAATAAGTAAGTTCTAGTTAGTTCATCTAATAAAGTCTACTGTCTTCAGATAAAAGATCTAATTTTGAACTTTGCTTATACTAATGACCAATTAGTGTCTTAGCCTAATGATACAGAATAATAATGATGGAGCATATGTAATAGGTTTAAATACTATCACACAGACACACACACACACACACACATATATATATATATATATATAAACTAAAATAAGTTCACAAGCACATGAACAAAAAATATATATATATAATTGATAGCCTTAACAATCTTTGTTCTAAGGTGAAAAAATTTACTTTTTTCTATATGCATGAGATAATAGAGATTTTATTTTGCAATAAAATTTGATCAATAAATATCATTTTTTTTTACTCTTATTTCTACGTACCATTATTGACAAGAAAGCCAAATTTTATGCTATAAATACTATCCTATTAACCAAAAAATAAATAATAATATAAGTAAAATATTATTTATCATCTGAACTATAAATCCATGTTTTGTGTATTAAATTAAATATTAAAAACTTAAAATTTAAGTAGCTTATAAATGTGATAATTATTAATCCCTGATGATTTTGATAATATCCAAATATGAAGTTAAATGCCTAATAACTCAATTGATGTTTTCAACGAAACATTCAGAATTCAAATTTTTTCTCTCCCCCAACAATGACATTATCCAAAAAAAAAAAGTATAAAGAGATAATATAGTTTAATGATGAATTTATATAGGAAAAAAAATTTACTTAAATTTATCAAATAGTAAAATAACATGATAAAGTCCAGAGAAACAAAAAATTTATTTGTTATTGTAGGAAATTGTTAATAGTAAGTAAAAACGTAATATTAGGTAAAAAAATTTAACATTTTTTAATGTGCTGAAAAATACTATCAAATTTTTTTGGTATATAGCATTATTCATAACATGAATAAAAGTTTTGTTATGTGTTGGTTGTTAAAAAATTAAAGGAAAAAAAAATAAAAAACAGAAAAGAAAAATAAAAGATCCGTTAGATGTCACTTTGACTGACCTTACCGTGTGTGAAAACAAATATTTTAATTTTTATGGTTGTTGGGGTAAAATTTTAAAAAAAAGGCAAATGGTAGTGGGTTGGGTGGGACTGACGTAAAAGGTTAAAGTGAAGGCAAAACAAAAGGGAAAGATATGATGTTGCCATCCCACGCTCCTACTGACGTAGTTGAACACACGTAAAACACAGTTTATTAGTTACGTAATCATTTTCATTACACTTTACGAGTCAATCTAGTATGATTAATTTTACTCATTTATTTTATTGTTTAGATTATTTTTAATATTATTTATGAATTTTATTGTACTTTTAATATTATTTATGCATTTCATTATACTATTTTAATTAACTTTTATTTTTACCTATAATATTTTCAACAAAAAATTCTCAGCTTCAATAAAATAAGCAGATCTCAAACACATCTATGTAAATTTATTTTAAAATCTTATCAATTTTAAGGTTTCATGTTTTCTGGCTTTGTTTAATAAGAAAGCTGTTGGTCATTTATTTGTATATTATGAATCAACATGCAAAGAAAAGGATTCTAAGGCAAATTTTGTGGGAGAGGCATCAAATTTTGATCACACATATTAATCAGATCATTTCAACAACATAATTGAAGGAAAAAAAATTAGAGTTTAATTAATTAGTTACTACATGAAAATCTTAAAAAATTTGGTTTGAAATTCAAGGATGAAATTTTAATTCATCATAAACTAATACCAAATCTAGGGTGAGTTTGGTTCAATTTTAACTTTTGGATATTTTTGAAAAAGTGGCAATTTGCAAATGCTGTTCTAAAGATGCAACACCAAAACACACATTTTTATGTTTATAAGACTGGAAAAAGCAATTTTGGCCCAAAAATCTCTAAAAAAGAAAAGTCTTGTGAATTCATGACAGAGTTTTTTATTTTTAAATAAAAGATTTAATGTTTAATCTTTATTTGCATAAAAAAAATTAAGTAGTCTCTTAATATCTTTTCCATTGGAAGAAGTGGACGCAAAATTAAAACTATCTTAAAAAAATAATAATAAAGAAAACATACCGAAAGGCATTAGAGCAAAAGAAACTCAACTTTAAACCCTGTTTTTCCAAAAGCGTGATTCATTTTCACCAACAAAAAAGGCAGTTTCACTTGGAGTACAAGTCTTGTTTTATATTTTATTATTTTAATTCACGTCATTGCATTGTACTGCTATAACTTCTTGTACCAATTTTAGTACACAGATTCATTCAAATCCAATCCATCCATGACCATTGTTAAAATAATTTTTTTTTATTAAAAAAAGTGGAAATCTCTGCAATGAAGGCGCGTGGGATAAGTAAGTTTCCAATAAAAGGTAAAAGCAGCGACCCGGTCATGGCCAAATGGGCAGTAAGGAGTAACCCGTTTTGTCCGGGCTACGCACTAGGCCTACAAAAGCTAAAGCCCTAGAGCTACAGCTACAGCTAGAGAGAGAGAGCTAGAGCTAGAGCTATTGCTTGGATTCTTTGCAATTGATGGCTCTGCTAAAGTCCTGACTCTTTTCATTAGTGTGACACATTTGTCCATACATCACAGCTTCTTTACTTTTTTACCCTTTATTCACAAAAATATTTTATAGGAAATAATTATGAAGAGAAATGTTAAAATATTTTGCCTTGGGGTTTAAGAACTATTTAAAAAATATATTTTATGATTAAATAATAAAACAATTAATTTTGTCTTTGGTTGAGAACAGATTACTTAGCTTAAATTGAATTTTTTTTGTTAAAAGTATTATAAATAAAACTAAAAAATAGTTGAAATAGTATAATGGGCCCATGAATAGTACTTAAAAATGCAATGAGATTTATGAATAGTAATAAAAATAAGCTGAATAAAATCTGATTTTTTTATGCAATTCCAAATGCTCACTTTGTTGATAACTTTTTATATATCCCATAAAAGTGATGTCAAAATTTTCCTCATATGATTTATTAACAATTAATCTAAGAGCATCTGTTAATATAACTTAATTATTAATGACGGACATGTCATTAGCAAAATAAAAATGTGTGCAAAATGGTGACAAGAAAGTTAGTAATACGAGTACACGACAAAATCTCACGATATTCTTATGAATTGTGGCGGGGTTCATTATAATTTTTTATTTTACTTTCTCTCATGGCCT
Organism: Castanea sativa; assembly: GCF_040712315.1. Classification (NCBI taxonomy): domain Eukaryota; kingdom Viridiplantae; phylum Streptophyta; class Magnoliopsida; order Fagales; family Fagaceae; genus Castanea; species Castanea sativa. The sequence goes on along the minus strand of NC_134017.1, from coordinate 42,427,233 downwards.
GTTGATCAATGAGTTAACTTGTGAAATTGAAGTGAAATTTTGTGCTGGTTTGGTACTTCATAGTTTTTTATTAGTTTATTTGCAAAATATGAGATAAAAAGTACTATAGTTTTAAATTTGGTAACTTTTATGTGTAATAAAAAAAGTTTGTTTTAAAAAAAATTGAGACAAAACAATTTTTTTTTAATTTTTTATTTATAATATCAAATGGACACTTTGTTGTGCCCGAAGAATATCTCATGTTAATAAAAAATAAAAAATAAAACCTCTTTTGCTCTAGGTCCCTTTCATTCCACGTCACTTCACATATTAAACTTAATTTGTCGGTGCTTAGCTATAATCTGGTTTAGGGTTTCGCAAATTTTTGAACTCAGGAATTAATAATATACTGTGTTATTCATTATTGAATCTCAAATGAATCTGTTCTTCCATGTTTCTTATTAATTATATATTGTGTTTTTCAATAAATTTGGAATGTAATTAAATTTGTTTTCTTGCTAACGTGGAATGAAATGGAATTTAATTATTGTTAACTAACTACTAAATCTATGTCATTAAAGGTCTCTGATCTAATGGGCAATGGCGCTTCTTGGGTTCCACCCACATTCTCTTCCTCGGGCTCGAAGTGTACTTGAACTTAATTTCTTCTGGCAAGCTATTAATTAGTCAATGTCTACCGGTTAAAATTTGTCCCCAAGACAAGGTGATCACTTAATTTTTTAATTAGCATTATAACTTTTGGATAAAATTTAGATTTTGTTAATTAATTGTTGCACTTTCTCTGATTATATTTGAACATTGGATTGTATTAATTAATGCAATATAAGTAGGTATTATATTTTTAAATAAAAATTAGATTTTTTTTAAATAGGATATAATTTCAACGTATAATGTCCGCTTTATGATAATTATTTTTTATCATTAAGTCAATGTATCAATTGGTTTTCGGTGGAAACGAGATTTGATCAAATCCTAAATTAAATCTCTCGTTCAATAATTTTTTTAAATTAATTGAGTTAATTGGAACTCATAGTTTTTTTTTATTCAATGGAGCAATATATTAGAATTAAAATAGCATATCTATGGAAAAAAAGAAAAAGAAAAGAGCATGTCTATTGTAAGAATAAGTATTTTGTGCATCATATACATAGACCTTCCATTTAACATCACGAATCCTATACAATTACCAGACAATTATTGATAAGATACAACGTTTAAATAAAATTGAACCCCCTTGTTTTTTTTCCTTGGTAAACAGACTTTACTTAAGTTTTTCCTAGTAGAAACTAAAATCATATTAATCTATTCAATGGCCAAATCATTGGAACCAAGATATATATTTAAAAAAAAATTAAGAGTACAAAATAATGATGCTTGGATTAGTCAAAGAACAAAATTTAGTTACAAAATTAGTTGTACTTTTAGGCTATAAACTTACTTAATATCTTTTAATTGGAGGTGAATTTTGACAAATCCACTATTGGATATTTGGATTACATTTTTTTCTTATATCCTTCATGTTTGCAAAATTTCAAGAAAATTAAAGATCAATAGCTATATTATTAATAATTTTTTTAAATTTCCTCAATTTTTTTTAAATTGTAAGTTTTTATAATTTAAAATTATGCACAAAATATAAACTTATAGATCAATAGTTATGTTATTAATAATTTTTTTAAATTGTAAGTTTTTGTAATTTAAATTATGCACAAAATATAAACTTATAGATCATATAGTAAATAATATCTGATCGACACAAAATTTAAAATATGTATTAAGGGCGTAAAGAACATGCAATTCAATTGTTATATTTTCAAAATATGTTGTAATATTTATTTTATTGAATAAGTTTGTAGCCTTAAGCTACAACTAAATTTGTAGCTAAATTTTGTCCTTAGTCAGATTAAATTAATTTTAGTTATATCCAAGAAATAATAGATAGTTTGCTACGTGTTTTTCTTCCAGCTTTCCTATATTATCTTAATTTATAGATTCATTCTTGTTAGACAGTTAATTCTAAGTGGTTTTTACTATTTTTTTTGTTCATCAATTAGAAGAAAAAAAAAATCATCTATTTAAAAAACAATATTGGAAAAAGGAGATAATATGTCATATATATTGGATTGGCAGGCCATTGGGAATGACTGATGGAATGTAATTTTTTTTTTTTTAAATTTTGTTTGGGTGAATAATGGAATGTAATTATCATTTTCTTTTGGATGAATCCGTGAAGATTTCCTATTTTAGTGATCGTGTATCATGCTTGTTGGGTCATCTATATGCTTCAGTATCCAACGTGCATCACATTGGAGGAATGTAGACCACTCACTCATGCACACCAATGAACAAGAACAACAGCAAATGTTAGACTTAGATTCATGACTTTAGTCTTTATGTGAATTATTTTGGACAAGGATAATCTCCTACGCAACTCTGATCTTTTTTTTTTTTTTTGTGTGAGTTCCCTTTCAATTATTAAACAGCTAACATCAAGCTTTTGAGGCATATATTGCTTTAGTTTTCTTTCGATAAAATGCCAAAATTTTAGTATTTTTTGGAATGCAATAATGCAATCATTGCCATACCCCAATTAGGTGAACACTTCAAAAGAGAACGTAAAGGTTTTACTACATATTTCTAACTTCCAGGAGTTTCTAAGAGCTTATATTTAGATAACTTTTTTTTTTTTTTGTTGATGGGATTACATTTAGATAACTTGATTTTAAAGTAATGTCTCAAGTTGTTGGTTTATTAATGGATGTTTCATCCAACCAGCCTCGATCAACCACGTGTTCTATATCCTAAAATCTTTTACTAATGCAATGAGATTAGCGTGGGCATGTCATTAACTCTTCCTTTTGTAGGGTTTCTATGTTTTTTTTTTGTTTGTTATCTACCCTTGTTTGAAGCCTTATTTGGTAAAAACAAAAAGTTAAAAAAGAATCTAACTTTTCTTTTTATTCTTCTTTTTTTTTTTTTTTAGCTAGACTAATAAAGCATGGCTTATTGGGGCTTTTAAGTGGAGTTGTACTATACTTTTGTGTTATAACTCATTTTCCTCTTCCTTAGTTGTGGGTTTGTTTCTCAAAAAAGAAAGAAAAAAAGAAGTAAAGCATGGCTTATTATATTTTGGTTCAAAATAGCACTTCAAGGCACATGGGCAATTTTGTTCCAAAATAAAAGGAGGGCACATGGGCAATTGGTATCCTTCTTCTTTTTAATAAACCACAAATTAACGTGATGTTCAAAGTGAAATGAATTACAAGGTCTTATCCATCTGTAGAGGCAGAGAAAAAAGGGGTTGTGGATATTCCCATTTTGATACCAATTCCTAAATGGATTGAAATGTCAATTTACATTGTTTTCAGAGAATTTCAACCATGAATCTATGCTGGGAACAATGATACACACATATTAAAGGTTTTAGAGGCACTTGTTTCCGTAGTCAAGAATTTGTAAACAACTTTGTAATCGTTTTGTAATAGTTTTAAACATTATTGATTTGAAACTAAACGTAGAAAATGTTGACAACCACATAGAGTAAGTAAAGCAAATAAATTCAACTAATAATAGCTCCAACCAGACTAAAATATTTGAGATTCATAGGGTAGTATAATATGAATTAGAAAGGGTGATCGATTTCATTGATTTACTTGTTCCCTGATTGGTTAGCCATAATGACTTGCAATTTTGTCTTTGCTTTTTGCCTAAGAAAACAACTCATAATGACCTGTAGGACTCCAACGGAAAAGTCAAAACTTAAGGAAGCAAAGCGGTTGGTGTGTGTTTTGTAGGGAGAAAAGGTGAATGTTGTAAACATTATGTAACCTACAGTTCAGACCATACCTCTTTTTAATTTACCAACCAAGTACCCAATTACAAAAGTCTAGTGCCATATCTGAATAGCCACAGTTTGTTCTCTTAGAATGTACCATAGATTTTGTTACAAAATGATTTAAAAACAGAAAAAAAAGATGTTGTCCCATGAAAAGTAAAAATTCTACAAGGCTCTCAAAGTTGGCCATTTTCAACTGCAGCCTCTTTTGGATGATTTTATTTTGTTTTGTGTTTTTGTTTTTATATATTTGATATTTATGGCTTATTTAGCCTATTTTCTGTTTTTTAAGCCATCATTTTTTTTTTGAGAAAGAAGACATCAATTTTTTTAAGTATAGTTTATGAGGTAAACTAAATAACCTAATGAAAGCAACTTTATCCAAATACACATATATTTGCTAATTTACTTCATTGAAAGTAGTGTTGAAATGAATTAGGTGTTCGTTTGGCAAAAATTATTTTTTTCATTTATTTTACTATTCAATTTATTTTTGTTATTATTTATAAGTACTATTACACTTTTTGATACTATTTATATCTCCCACTGTACTATTTTAATTAACTTTTACCTTTATTATAGTACTTTCAATAAAAAATTTTCATTTTTAATAAAATAAAATATTTTAAAAGGTGTGTATAAAATTAAACTTGACTTTTTTTTTACCAAGAAAACTGACTTTTAGCTGATTAGTTGGGAAGATTAATTTTTAAGCTTGGGTGCAAAAATAGGCTTTAAAACCACATAAGCTAGCTTTAAAAAAAAAAAAAAAAAATACAACAACTTACAAAAGTATGGCCCACAAAAATTAATTGCAAATAGTGAGAAAGATTTCAAAAGGTCCATCTGAACACACACAGAAATTGTGTGTTTGGATTAACTTTTAATAGAAAAATTATTTATTAAAAGTTAACAAAAATATAACTATAACAAATTATAAATAAATAAATAAAAACTAATCCAAACTTGGGAAAAATTGAGTATTTGTCCCTAATTTAAAAACTATGAAGTAAAATGTTCATATTTTTTAAATTTGATTTTAATATAATCGAGTTACAGGTGGAACTCAACATTAGCAATGTCAAGTTCTATGTATATTTTGCCAATTAATTTTTTTTTTGAAAATTTTAAGTGGAACTCGACATTGCTAATATACATAGAACTTGATTTTGAGGATATCGAGTTTTACATAAAACTTGATTTTGTTAAAATCGAGTTTAAAAAATATGGATATTTTGCTAAATAGCTTGTAAATTAAGGGCAAATACTCATTTTCTACTCAAACTCTAACAACAGGAATACTTTATTGTGTACAGCAAGCAAAAAAGCAAGTATTTAAAGTAATTTTTAGGTACTTTTAAATTATGAGGAATAATGTTTTTTTTTTTCTTATATTCACAGTGAGATATATTCATTAAAAATTATAGTAGGGTTCACTATAAACATAAGAAAAGAGAGTATCATTTTTCTCTACTCTAGAAAAGTACCCAAAAATTTTCTAATAAAATCAGTGAAAAAGAGGAATAGAGCCAAAAAAAAAAAAAAAAAAACCCCAAAATGGAAAAAAGCATAAAGAAAAAAAAGAAGAAGAAAACTGCACAATTAGGCTTTATTTAAATAAATGGGGGAGATTAAGAAATGGGGGGATATGAGTGAGATTTGGAGGAGTAGAAGGGGACAGAATAGGCATCCTCCCGGAAATACAGGAAGCCCGTACAGTTTGCAATACTTTTATCATTATTATATAGTACTAATATTTTATTAATTTTTACTTCATTTATAACTAACAAAGCCAAGCACTACTTTCTTTACTACAGTCCTTACTCACTCACTCACTCTGTGCCACACATCACACCCCCAGCAGTAGTCACTGCAGTAACAGCAGTGCTGTGTTAGCTCAGCCTTCGGACCAGGGCAAACAAAAATAAAAACACAAAAAGCAAAAACAGAAATACCCCCAAAAAAAAAAAAAAATCAAATTTATTATTAAAATAACATACTTTTTGTTACCAATTAGACCCTCCACCATCATCAAAGCTTTTGATTTGATTTGTTACCTAAAAACAAAACAAAAAAAACCTCTTCACACTCAGTCACTCACTCTCACTGTTGCTAAAAAAAAACAACAAAGAGTGAAAGTAGAAACAAACAGAAAAAATTAAAAATTAAAAAAAAAAGGAAAGAAAGTAAGAGAGAGAGAGAGAGAGAGAGAGAGCTTCCTCTTTTTGAGGCTCACTCTCTTTTGTTTCTCTTTCTCTTTCTATATGTCTCAGACTCCCAAAGCTTTCTTTACCCACATCATAAAAATGCAGGCATGACCGCTCTGTCTCTCTCACTACTAAACATTCACACTCACTTTTTTCATTTCTCTCATTACCAAACAAAACTCTTTCTCCTCCTTTCTTCTTTACTGTTTCAGAACACTTCATAAATATCTAATAATGGGTCTGATCGATCTGAACACCATGGAGGAGGACGAAACGCCGTCGTCGGGGACGTCCTCAACATCTTCATCGTCGTTCTCTGTAGCCGGGTTGAATACCAGTGGTGGGTCGGGTTCGAATTTGGTGGTGGGTGCAGCAGCAGCAGCAGCATCGTCTTCGTCTTCTTCGGTGTGTTTGGAGCTATGGCACGCGTGTGCGGGCCCACTGATATCTCTGCCGAAGAAAGGTAGTGTGGTGGTGTACTTCCCTCAAGGTCAGTTGGAACAGCTTCCGGATTTCTCGCTCGCACCTGCCTACACTGATGATGTCCCTCCCCACGTGTTCTGTCGCGTCCTCGATGTCAAGCTCCATGTATGCCTCTTAAATCAAACACCCACCAAACTAACATTTATTTATATCTATCTATGTCTGTCTCTCTGTCTCTCTGTCTCTCTCTCACAATCTCACTTCTTTGTTTTTGCTAAATCTTTTGTGCTCGTTTCGTTCACGAATGCTGTTGGGTATTTTGGGTTTTTTTTTTAACAGAGATTTTTTGTTCAGGGAAACTTTTGCTTTACCAAGTTACTGTGCAAGAATGAGCTGATTTGAACTTTAAAGTGTTTCTCTTTATGGGTTCTATTGGGGGGTTTTTAGAGGTTTGAAGTGTAAAGTCTTGGTTTTTCTTGAGCTTATGGTTTCTTGGCGAAGCAATGGAGTGTTAAAGGAGGTTCTCTTATTGTGAATTTGATGTGAAATGTTGTGGTTTTTTTTTTTTCTGGGGCAGGCGGAGGAGGGGACTGATGAAGTCTATGCACAGGTTTCACTGGTTCCTGAAAGTGAGGTGAGCTTTGTTCAGATTTTATGCTCTTTTTTTTTTTTTGTTGCTAATAAAATGTAGGAAACACGGATAAATTTGAGCTTTGGGAATTAAAATGATGTACAAACTTCCAACTTTGCCGTGTGGCTGTGCCTATTTTAGGCCAAAAACGACAAAATATGATTTTCTAACTTGGGAATGTGGAATTTTCTAACTGTGGTACTTCCATTTTCCATTTGGAATTCTCAGCAAACAAATAAGGCATTGAAATTTTTCGAATTTGACATTTCTTTGTTTTTTGTTTTTTTTTTTTTGAATTTCCTGTATCCTTGAAAATTTGAATGAAGTCATGTTATTTACTTCACGAGTAAATCTATATTTTTTCATTCCTTCTTTACTTTCATGCTGAAGCTCTAGAGGGTGATTTTTGTTTTGCATGAATTGTCATTTTACACAGCAATTCGAGCAGAAACTGCAAGAAGGGGAAGTTGATGTAGATGGTGATGAAGAGGATGTTGAAGTAGCTGCGAATTCATCTACACCCCACATGTTCTGTAAGACTCTTACTGCTTCTGATACTAGTACTCATGGAGGCTTCTCTGTTCCTCGTCGAGCTGCTGAGGACTGTTTCCCTCCCCTGGTAATTGTATTGAGTTTTTCTCTCCACATACATGCTGGCATTACATGGTTTCAATCATCAACCAATTGTTTTTTATACCAACGTATGTGCTTTAGCTTAATACTTCTTTTGCATAGGTGTATAAGCTTTGGTAAATTGTTATTGTAGGACTATAAGCAACAGAGGCCATCGCAAGAGCTTGTGGCAAAGGATCTGCATGGCTTGGAATGGAGGTTTCGACATATCTACCGGGGTATGCCATAGTATCCAATTCATATTTAGTGCTCCATTTGCTGAGATATCTCAGATGGTCTAATTATAACATGTGATTGGAATTTTGATGAAGTCTTTTTACTGCCTTTTATCTTGAGCAGGGCAGCCACGCAGGCATTTGCTCACTACTGGGTGGAGTGCTTTTGTAAACAAGAAGAAGCTTGTTTCTGGAGATGCTGTGCTCTTTCTTAGGTAAAGTGGCTTCACATTGAGGACGTTGATTTGTAAAAATTTGAAAGATTAGGGTTAAGAGAGAGAGAGAGAAGGTTTAGGGCTTTATCAATCAGTCCTTCATCTTGGCACATTTTATGGTAGAGTGATATGACAAGATTACAAGAACAACCTTATGCTAATATAAAATAATAAGCAAATCTTAAAAAATAACAAAGTTAACAAAGAGGAAACCTCAGATGTAATTTGTGATTCTTAAATGATATTTGCACCAGGGGTGAGGACGGAGAATTGCGACTTGGAGTCCGAAGAGCTGTTCAAGTTAAAGGTGGTGCTACTTTCTCAGCTCTCTGTAGTCAGCAGATGAATCACAGCTCTCTCATGGAGGTGGTTAATGCTATTTCCCTGAGAAGTCCATTCAACATTTACTACAATCCAAGGTATTGAGCTGTTCTCTTCGCCTTGTATTTGTCCAAAACATATAGCATTTTGTTGTTATCTTATTGTTAGTTAGTGATTGGCATGTACAATCTCAGAATGAGGTCTTTAACATATGGGGGCTCAAGTTCAAACTTGCCTTTTCTTTGAGGTGCTTGTCAACAGCTTGGCTTTATTTGGGTTACAGAGGAATTATATCGGCTAAAAAGTAATTTCAGTTGGAATAATGTAACTTCATTTGCATTGCTTGCATGTGTTTGTATAGGTTCTCCCAGAGAGTTTGATATGCATATGTTATAGGCTTTTTGTTTTGTTTTGTTGTTGTCATAGAAGAGAAGTTGAAACAATTAAGAGTTGAAGAAAATTATTGTACAAAGTGCCTTCATTTCTCTGTTCTCACTTCCACCTTAAGTTCCATATAAGCACTGCAATTTCATATTTTCTCTTCCACTGGGTATCCCACACAGCTAACACTAAACAGAACATCACTCCATCTCAAAAGTATTCTGACCCTTCCCCTTTCTTTCCATCTGCCACCACCTCAGTACTCTTTTCACTCCCTACATCAATCTGCCATAAAAAGTATGATCACTTCTCCTTAACAAAGTAATGCCATTATCCATTGCCTTTGAACCTTAGGTTTACATGGTTGCCAATGATCCTTTGTTTCCTTTCTAACTATTTTGCTTGTTATATGATTAGGTTTTTACTCAGTAGTTTCTACTATTATGTTTCACTATCTTCATGCTTACCTATTGTTGAAAGTTCAAAGATTCATTTTGTCCATTCTTTCCTAATTGTGCCCTATATGACTAAACTTTTCTTAGCGTATCTAGTAGGCCCAGCTCATCAGAATTTATAATTCCTCTTCGTAAATTCTTGAAGAGTGCGGACCATTCATTTTCAGTTGGAATGAGGTTCAAAATGCGGTTTGAAGCAGAAGATGCTGCAGAGAGAAGGTTAGGCTTGTTGTGCTTGAACAACTTAAGATAAAATACTTCATCAAAATCTAACTAACTTTCCCCCTCCTTTTTGTCAGATACACTGGGTTTATAACTGGAATTAGCGATGCGGATCCTGTTAAATGGCCTGGTTCAAAATGGAGATGCCTACTGGTATGTATTTATGACAGAACCTGATTGTCTTTACAATAATTATTTTCCTCAAATGCTAGTAAGGGGCTTGCGCATTGAGGATTAGATTTAATGGTAATCTTACGCTTTATTTGTGTGGTGTGTATTTGCATTTAAAATAAGTTGCCATGGTTCATTGTACCCTCTGTTGTAGTCTTTGTGCTTTTTAACCATAAGGTTTACAGTCCTCTTCTGCCACAATACCTTCTCTTTAAAACATTATACAAATGCTTGCACTTCCTTTTCTGCCATTGTACCTTCTCTTTCAATCAATGTAATTAGTTAAATAATTATACACTGTATAAATCAGTTAATTATACCTTCTCTTTGAGACCTTACACAAATGCTTATAGATTCCAACACTGTAAAAATTATTAATTAAATAATTATTACTTCTAGAAAACTTATAGGGTCATTCCTCGAATCTTGATTATGTTTGAGGCTTGAAGTTCTGTTCATGATGTAAAATAAGATTGTCTCTATCAATTGTGACTGGAAACTTGCTTTACATATCCTTTAGTTTGTATAAAGTTTTCAATTGTTTGTAATTTACTCTTATCTTATGAGTGCTTGAAACTCATTGTATGATCAATAATGAATTAAACTTTTGCTGGGCAAATGTCAAATGCATTGGGCATCAGAAGAGCTGTGTAATTATTATTATTATTATTTTTTATTTTTAAATAGTGCTGGGTATCAAAATCCACTAAATGAATTCTCCCATCCTCAATTTTAATTTGAATGCGTGTACTTGCGCGTGTGCACACATGCATATAATAGGATTTATGAGAACTATGACACAAAATACTAGCCTCATACTTTGAATTCTGAGACTAGTAGTATCAACAAGGGTATGACATCTTCTATTGATGTTTGTTTTGCTCTTGCAGTTTCAAGCAGCACTTTGTTATTCACAAAATTAACATCTAAGACTCCATTTGACATTGCTCTAGTTGTAGAGCTTTTGCTGTAGGAAGTAGAGCTTTTGCAGTAAAGTGACTTAAAAGAGTTTTAGGATTTTGAGCGGCTGACAAGCTAAAATGCTAAAGTGATTTGAAGTTGCAACAATTTGTAGCAAAATTAATGAAGGGCTTTTAAATGTGAAAAGTGATAAAAGAAGATAACTATTAAATCACAGATTGTTTCAAAAGCTTAAGTTATTAGGATATGATAAATTTAATTATTTAACTACATACTTTTAACACTCTCCCTCACGTGTGGGTTTAAACTCCATTTTAATAGGTGAGATTCAACATGTTGGATCTTAAATGGGAGGTAGAGTGGGGGGATTGGGATCGAACTTAGGATCTCTTACTCTAGTGTTGTTAAAAGCGCGCTTAAGCTCAAATCCCCAAGCTCTCAACGTTTCGCTAGGCCAAAAAAAAGCTCATTAATGACGTGTTTTAGGCACCCTTTTTTGGAGCTTTTTGAAGAAGCACAAAGTACCTAGGCACACTTTTTTGTTTTATTACTAAAAAAGATATGCATCATCAAAATTAATTGTTTGATCTTGAAAGAAATGGCATGGACCAATGATTTATTACACAACCTCAATCTTTGGGGTGTTGTATTACACAAATAATTTTTTTATAAACACGAACAAGGTTAATTTACAATTCTTGTGCTTTTTTGGTGTTAAGACTTTTAGATGTATGTTGATTGAACCATATACATCATTTGATCATAACTATCATGGTTATGTACTTTTATAAAGCACAAGAGAATTATATAAAATATTATTTTTGAAGTTTCTATGACTAGATTATTATGATATTGACCATTGATAATTGTTTTCAATGTGCTTTAAATTTTTTTAAAGAATTGAAATAACTTAGGTAAAATTTGGACTTACAAACATTATACAATTGCACTTACCTAATAGGTAATAATAATATATACAAATTTTGAGTTATTATTATTTTTTTATTATATGTTATGAATATTGAAGTTTATGAGATATTATATTTGAAAAATGTGCGTTCTACTTCAATTAGACCTGCACTTACGCTTTACACCTAGGCTCCCAAAGGCTTATGTGCTTTAAGTGTGCTCGACACTTTTACCACCATTTTCCTGCCTTGATACCGTGTTAAATTACCGTTTGTTCCAAAAGCTTAAGTTATTGGGATACGGTAAATTTAATCATTTAGTCATACACTTTTATTTCTAACATTCAGCACCTAGGAGTGGTTGGATTCAGCACCAGACCATTGGGAGAATTTCAAGAGAAATCTTATTCACCTTCAAAATAATTTGTCTCCAAAGGAGTACAATATTATGCTTATATAAACTACTAACCTAATTCTAATTGACTTAGGAAACCTAATGATTTGTGAAATCCTAATTATTGAATTACAAAATACCAATGACTCTTAAGATAGTACTAATAAACCTAATTACTGTAACTACTAATTCTTAAAATAGAATACAATTGATTCCAAAACTATAAAAAAAAAAACTAAATTAAAATCAATATTTCCTTCTGCTTCCCACCACATCACATGATAAAAGTGCTTGTATTTTCATACTTGAAATCAATTAATTCAACTAACTGCCAATGTTTATTTGATTAATAATATTAGTAATAATAATAATTATTAGCTCTCTCTCTCTCTCTCTCTCTCTCTCAACATTGGTGGGGCATTCAGAGCCATCTTAAGAAATAAGCATGGGAATTTTTTTTGAAAGCATTATTTATGTTAAAACCTAGAGCAATGCACTAAGAGCTTTAATGCCAAAGCTTGAAATTCCAGCTTTAACTTAAAGATGTTTTGTGCTTTAGGAGGTCCTTAAAGCTCTTCTTCCCCTCCTAACATGCTACAGACTGGCAGCTCTAAATCTATGGCCAAAAATTTCTCTGTAGTATCCCATGGGATAGGTTGTGGGTTTCTGATTGATATTGACTTTGATTATTATTGGATTACTTCTAAGTTGTATGAAAAATTTATTCCTAATAATAACTAGCCCATGCATCAGAATTTATAATACTCTTTAAGTTTGTCAACGTTTGGAGTACATATATTTGTTTGGTTGCTCTTGCATCTGAGTTGTAACCATTCTTACTTTTAATATGAGATGTTCCTGAAGAAATTGTTAGATTTGAAGGTAGCAAACAATTTTGGCTTCTTTTTGCAGGTACGGTGGGATGATATAGAGGCCAGGCATAACAGGGTCTCTCCATGGGAAATTGAACCATCTGGTTCTCTTTCCAGTTCCAGTAGCTTGATGGCATCTGGTTCAAAGAGGACCAGGATCGGTTTGCCTTCAACAAAACTGGAATTTCCAGTTCCTAGTAGGTTCTTTTGCATTATGAGTTTATTCATAACCAATTGTCTTTTCCTTTTCAATGCAACATGATTGAATGGTCTTGATGTTTCTAACAGATGGGATTGGAGCATCAGACTTTGGGGAATCTTCAAGGTTCCAGAAGGTCTTGCAAGGTCAAGAAATTTTGGGTTTTACCCATTATGATGGTATTGATACTCAGAACCATCATCCATCTGAAACAAGGAGGTGTTTTCCTGGTTCGAATGGTTCTGTGATTGCTGGAACAGGAGATAGTGTTAGAAACCCAGTTGTGAATTCTGATCTCTCCTATAAAGGCACAGGCTTTGGTGAATCTTTCCAATTCCGTAAGGTCTTGCAAGGTCAAGAAATTTTTCCAAGCTCTCCATATGGAAGAGCTCCAGCCACAAATGAGGCTCACGACAATGGTGGCCTAGGAATCTTTGATGGTGTTCAAGTGCTTAACTCACGGAAGGGATGGTCTACCATGATGCAGGGCAATAATGCCCATATGCGCCCATCTGCCCCATCTATGCAAGTTTCATCTCCATCTTCTGTGTTAATGTTCCAGCAGGCAATTAATCCTGTTTCAAACTTAAGTTCAGTGTATAATTTCAATAATATGGAGGAGCAGAGAATTAGTAACCGAAATTTGCTTGTTTCTGAAACAATTGGTGGTAAGCTCACTCCGTCTGCATACTCTGGTCTCAGCTTCTGTAAGAAAGATCAGGGAGGCATGAATTCTTCTGGTTTCGAGCATAATCAACTGGGTATTTCACTTCCTCCTTTTGCAAACCGATCCACATTTGGGGGCAGTCAAGATCTAGTTTCCTCATGTAAAAGTAGCTGCAGACTCTTTGGGTTTTCACTGACGGAGGAAAAAGACGTTGCAAATACAGAGGACAACCCCACTCCAGTTTCCTTGTCATTGAATCCTGGTGCTTCTTATTTGCCAACATGTTGGGGAACAGTTCCATCCAAAGCCTCTGTTGATGACACAGGCAATTGGAAGCAATTGTACCAAAGTAAGCAACCTCTTATGCTGTAGAAGATATGCCTTTTGATATTGCATTGTGTTCTACTCTTGTAACTTGTAAGATAGGAATTGCATCTTTGCAAGCAGTGGAGTGTTGTAAATGGGAAATTGGTCTACTAAGCTGGACTGGTGGTGTGATTATCTGATTATGGGTTGGAGCTGAAATTGATCTGAAGGGTTTCTCAGTTGTTTAGGGAAATGATGGAAAGTAGTTTTATTGGGATGGTTAGGATGATTCTTTTTGGAGATGATCCATGGCAATAAGTGCCAACTAGTCATTTTCATTTATTGATGATATATTTTGGAGGGTGTCGGGCAGTCAGCATCCTGAAGTGAGTTTTTTTGCTCATGTAGAGTGGCACATGACACATGTTGTTATGCTAAAATGTCATGGTGGTAATCTTACCATCTGATGAAGTTTGTCTTGTGTGATTGTGCATATAAGATAGCCGGTTTAATTTCAGGGTCAGAACAAATGATCCATAATAATCCATGCTCCTATTCTTATTATCAAGTAGACAAGTAGTTGATTTGGACTTGCCTTTATTTTTCCAGGCATAAGTTTCTG